>NW_022991765.1:0-34389 GCF_902827175.1 Gymnodraco acuticeps | reverse complement strand
TAAATAATACACACAGCCAAGAGTCACCCTGTTTATTCAAATTGGGATCAAACGCACGAGTCATTAAATTGTCAGAGAAAAGGACCTGATAATTACTGGAAGAATAGGCAAATAACGTTACAATATGATGGAGAGATGATAATATCCTGCTTGTCTTTGTATGTTTTCCATTGTCATTCTCTGAATGTGCTAATGGAGGAGAGACTGTGTGTGTGTGTGTGTGTGTGTGTGTGTGTGTGTGTGTGTGTGTGTGTGTGTGTGTGTGTGTGTGTGTGGTGTGTGTGTGTGTGGGTGTGTGTGTGTGTGTGGTGTGTGTGTGTGTGTGTGTGTGTGTGTGTGTGTGTGTGTGTGTGTGTGTGTGTGTGTGTGTGTGTGTGTGTGTGTGTGTGTGTGTGTGTGTGTGTGTGTGTGTGTGTGTGTGTGTGTGTGTGTGTGTGTGTGTGTGTGTGTGTGTGTGTGTGTGTGTGTGTGTGTGTGTGTGTGTGTGTGTGTGTGTGTGTGTGTGTGTGTGTGTGTGTGTGTGTGTGTGTGTACTTTCTGAGCTTGTGCATGTACTGTACTGTATCAATGGGAACTGTACGTGTGATGTATAGTGAGCTGGGCAAAGAGAGAGATGTTAAAGGATATTTTCTGCCTGCGTCAGCAGCGTTGCAGGGACGAGGGAATGAGGGAGGGAGAGAGGAGAGAGGCAGAGCAATACCAGTAAACAGGTGCCGGCTCCATCCGCACTTCTCCTCCTATGCACCTCACTGCGCACATATCCACACATGCATTGTACATGAGCGCTAGGCACAGAAGCCACTTACACTATAATACATGTATTCATATCACCGATTGATTAGTATGCAAAACTACAGCAAGGGGTCAGGGGAAAGGACCAGAAACATAAATGAGTCAAAGATGTTGCTGTATCACACTCTACATCAGACTGTGGGGCTGTGATATGGAGAGCCTTTCACTGCTCACAGCCTCACTCTAATAAACACAAGCACACTGCACCAACATCCTTGCACTGGTACCAACCCTGTCTGCTGCATCGCTCAAAGAGTAGAGAGAGAGAGAGGGGGGGGGGGAGGGAAAGAGAGAGGAGTTTTTTTCCTCATGCATGTTTTAGATTTTTTTTATTTCCTCTGGTATCCGTGTGTGAGAGTGATTGTGTGATTGGCTGTGGTGATGACAGGTTCCCTGTGCAGCATAGAGATCCTCCTCAGATGGACACAGCAGGACTATGAGATACTGAGAAATGAAATACAGGAAAACGAAACAAAATCAATGCAGTGACGAGGAGGAGAGCTGACTTTGACTCAAAGCTTCTCAGGATACTCCTCCACTGACTGTCAGCTCATCCCTCTTGAATCTTTGTTGAGGGTGAAGGAGTCGAAGCAGTTTCACAGAATGTCAAAGCACTGAAGGGAAGAGGTGGAAAACTAATAACTGTTTGTTTACCGATATTTACCATGTTTCCCCTGCACAGAGAAAGAGACCAGAGAGGAAGGCAGCAGAAATAATTGAAGGAGGGAAGTGAGCGATAGAGAGAGAGGGAGAGAGAGAGTGAGCATTAGAGAGAGAGAGAGAGAAGGAGAGAGAAGGAGAGAGAGAGCAGCGCTGCAGTAGCATCCCACAGCAGACGGCTGAGGACTGCCGGTGTGTGTGTGTGTGTGTGTGTGTGTGACTGCACTGCTGAAGAGGAGGAGGAGGAGGCAGAGGGAGAGCAGACTCTGCAGGGCCGTACAGGAACACAGAGCAGCGGCAGCGCCACTGTTGGCCGGCATCAGGAACAAGTCCCCGCGCTGTCGCCCCGCACACCGCCGCCGAAGGATCTGGACCCGCCACCGGCGCCCAGACCCCCACCAGCAGCGCCATGGCACAAGCCGCCAAACATCTCCGCAAGAACAAGGATTTAGAAATCCAGCTAGAGCAGGAGCGCAAAGAGAAGGAGGAGGAGAGGAACAAAAAGAGAAGTCGCTCGCGGGATAAAAAGCGCAAGGTACTGGGACAATTCACAGGTGGGGTAGTCAGGGGTGGAGTAATGGGGGTATGTTGGGGAGGGAGGGGTGGCTGGAGAGGGGGGCAGGAAGGTTGAGACGCCCCCCCCCCCCCCCCCCACCTTTCTTTCTCTGTCATGTTAAGCTGTGGGGGTCCGGGGCACACATGGAAACTCAGCCGTGAGTGTGTTTCTACTGCGTGTGGACACATGTATGTCCTGTGCATACAGACATGGGGGACGGTACGACCCACTGCATGCTCTCCTGCTGCTCTCGACTGCTTTATTGACCGTCCTGTCTAAGCCGTCTTATAAGTATAGTACTCTACTCTCACTGTGTCTCTGTCCCTCTTCACATCTCTCTCATTCTCTCTCTCTCCTCTTTGTTTTAACACTGCGGTACAGTGAATGAAATTTCAACACAGATTATCTAATCATCCATGAGACAGGGAGCTCTGTGTGGCGTTTTAATGACTGCAGAGCAATACCTGCAGATTTGTGTCTAACTGAGAAGTCCCATGCCGAGCTGGCAACCCTCGCTGTAAACATACATCTATCCTCCACCAGTCAACCACTGCAGGGACTCATCATCAAGCTGCAGAATCGACTTTATTCCTCTGGCCTCTCGTTGGATATACACGAACTCATTAATGAAAACGAGTCATCCGCAGATTGTGCTGTTGTGTGTTGGGGGTAAAATGGTCCTGTTGTACGAGTCCTGTCGCCTGTGAGCCTGCAGCGTGCCAGGCTGGCTGTAAACCAATCTGATGCTGATGCAGTAGAGACAGTGTTAGGGACAGAAACACAGCACAGTTTCCACTTTCCCCCAGAGGGAAGGCAGGACTGAAAGGCTGGTGTCGGGATTACATTTGTTTTATTTGTTGTGCAAAAAAGAAGAGGGGGAAGGGGGAAAGGTATGACTCAGAAGCACCTGGGATAAAAAAATCTCTCAGGAGGGGTTTGCTCCTGAACTCTTTTTGAAAAGATTCATAATCGTTTCATCAAAGACACATGTAGCACCACCTTGTCTGCGATGACATTAACCCTGTAGGTTTTTCTCCAAATTCTCCACCTGGAAGAGGTGTGTGTGTGTGTGTGTGTTTGAGGCAGGGATAAGATTTCTGGCGAGGGAACTAATGCATCCTAACTTTGACTGAAAGTGTATGGTTTCAGAGGATCCCATATCACTTACGTAACCATGCAGCTCAAGTCTTTCAAATAATTTTCCTGACTCTCTTCCAGCTCCCCCTCCCAACCACTCTAACTTTTTTAACACCGGCTTACAGCCATTCCTGGTTTCTGGAGCAGATGTTAATACTGAGGGAAGTCTCTCTTTTTCTCCAGTACCCTGTTTGCTTCCTCTCCGATGCCTGCAGCTACGTAGTCAAAATATACAGCTTGTAATTCAGAATATTCCCTATATAGCATGGTGCTTAACAAAACCAGTGTTACACTCGGTTGGTTGGTTTCTTTCTTTGCCACTCTTTACCTTTTCAGCGGTTCTATCAGCTGTCTTGTGTATCGACCTTTCAACTGTCCGCGCTGTGCAGGCAAGGTCAACACCTTCTCATGACAGATCTAAATATTGTTTTACACCCCTTTACATCGCTCGCACATTAACCAACATGCATACACACCAGTTTTTCTGTATCATTTTGTTACCAGCAAACCAGGTTCTATTGTGATTTTCCAGTGTCCTTCCTCGCCGTAGGCCTGTACGCTGCTGATGTGTTTTGAGTTATTAAATGAAGAATCGCTCCTAGCTTTGTTTATTGATCTTTTCATGACTTGTGTAATAGTTTTGTTTATACTTATAGTGGTTTGATTTATGATTGCTCTTGTATTTTGGGCTGCAGGAGCACAGTGTGAGGGTGTCAGCAGGTTTCTTTTGACTGTCACCAGGTTCAGTCTTCTGTGGTCCAGTCGGTCTTGTGGCCTCTAGGGGGCTGTTGCTTTTAGAGTCTTGTTTATTATCAAGTATTACAATTGAATTGAGCCTCTCTTAAATGCATATTTGGTTTCCCTCTTTATTGTTATTATCCCTTTCTATGTCCTATTTATGGCTAATGTATGTTGGTGTTTTCCATGATTTTTTTTTTTTTCTTCCATCCCTGTGGGGGCACAAATCTGTTTCCACTGATGAGCGTCCATATTTTTTAAAGCTCACAATTCATCACCAAAGGGTGAAAGTGCCATTTTAATTGGCTTCATGGTGTAGCGGTATTATACAGCGCAGGTCAGATGCTGAGCAGTAGCTAATGTTGTCCTCAAATTACTTTTATTGATGAGTTTGCCCCTCCTGAAAAATGAGCATTGTCAGGATGTGAACAAAGGCCTATTGTCCCAGTCAGCACCTATTTTCACCTCATTCTGTATGTGGGTTTGTGTCTACATCTAAAGCTGCTTTAATGTGAAGTGCTACCTGCTGAGATTTGCACTGCCATATGAAGAGGTGTTTGTATTGTTGGTCTCATACCAGCATGACAGATAATAAATAATCTAATGCACTTTTTAAAATATATCAGATTTGTTATGGGAAGTGTACACCTGGTATTTATGTTTTAATGTAAAAAATATAATAGTCCAGGTCCTGAATATTTTATGTATTTGCCTTGGTCTTAGTGTCATTTTGGCCGTTGCTGACTCATGTTGGTTGTTGGCAAATCAAATCTGTTTTATCACGTTTATTAATTAAACAAGAATATAGAAAGACTAGTAGAATGGGGAACAAGAGGAATCAAAGTATTGTTCTAAATACCTTTACTGTACGGAAATTACAATATACTGCAAATAGCTAAAATGCAACATCAAATTGCAAATTCTTGAATAAACCAAGACAATTTTATTTGTTAGCTGGTAGAAAACATTCAATTATTTCCATTGGACTCTTTCTGTTGGTTTAAAAATCAGTTACCTCCTATTACAAAAGGTTTCAAAGCTACAGTATGTGTGAGTACTTGTAAGCCCCCAGGGTGTACAAAGAAAAAATCCAATAACCCCTTTCTGGATATATGTTCACAGCAGTTTTTCTGCCTGCAACAAAATGGATTTATCTCTAGTGTCATTTTTCTTTGTTTATTCAGAGCATGAATCTTTTTTGCTGTTCAGTGTGTATGGTGACCACGTTGTGACGTGGGAATGAATATGTACATCTCTTAACATGCAACTATTATTGTTCCAATGATTATTTTCACTGTCAATTTTCATTTGAAAGATTACTAAAGTAGGAGAAGTTTGTAACAGACTTAACCAGCAAGTATTCTAATGTTTTAAGCCTGGATTCTTTGAGTACTCTGAACATTTGGTAGCAACATAATTATATATTGAAAATGAAACGGTGTGGTATGGTGGGGCAAGTCCTTCTTAACAAGAATTATATTTTTTCTATCAGGTTATTTTATATAATGTAGTCTTCTATACATGTAGTTTTATCCAAACAAATAGCCAAAAGATTAACAGCAGTTTATTGTAAAGTTGAACACAAATAGGAACACATTTTCCTATTTGAAGAGCTGGAAAACTAAAATGTTGAAAAATGACATAAACTTACCGTTGTAGCTTTACATGTGTTCTGTGTTTGATGAAGCTATAGCTCATCCTGTGTGCACAACCAGTTTCTGTTTAGTCAAGCTGGTTTGTTACTTGCAAGCAGTGAAGTGCACAAAGAGTTGAGGCATCGGGGGCTGACCACTTAGTGGTGATGGTGCTCAGACTTATCAATACAATAAGTCTGGTCAGGATGCACTATGGCTGCTTTGTTGCTGTATAATGCCGGGCACTCAGAGGTGTTGCCTGCAGCTTTATATCGCAGCCTACAGGCTCTTTTTTAAGTAAAACAGCTGCATAGACCCTCAGGCTCCCAAACAGCTGCAGGACGGTGCAGCTAACATGGCGGCCAGCGGACATTGTAACGGTGAAGGTAATATCTAAGTGCCATTTCCATCTTCTGATAAAGCAGAGGGGGCAGCAGTGGATCAGCATTCCCGCCTCGTCTGTCTGCCCTCCAAAGTCTCTTGCCCTCTCTGCTTTATCAGGAAGCTGGGCCTTCACTGAGGTTAATGTGTCGATGTCTGACACTGATTGGTGCTGTAGATGTTGATATTTATATGCATGTGTGACTGTGTTGAGTGTGCGTCCAGGTTTGGTGCAGTGCATTGGGGGCTGCAGCAGTGACTAAGCTTATCAGAGGCAACTCTCTGCTCACCTGTACCCTCACTACTGTGATCAAAGTGGTGCATTTTAAATGAAGCATTCTTTAGATCAAACTGCTAGCAGATGGTAATCAATTTCACTATTGACTGCCTATACATGTAAATAGTTTTATGGGTGTGGATCTTTGTCTCTTATCTGGAACTTGGCTTCAGTCGATATCCGTTTCAGGCTCAAGACAAATAAACCGTGACCTTTTCTTACTGTCATACAATACAATTTGTATTGTATTTGTAATGACTTGTCAAGTCATTACAATAATCTTTCGGATAAATGGATTAATGAACTTTCTATTGAGACCTTCTAGGAATATTTCATAGTTTTGTGGAATATGCCTATTCACTCTCTTGCTGATACTTAGATGAGAAGATCAATACTACTTTAGCTGCCGGGCTATTTCTTGGCCGAAGCAACTACTTCCTGGAGACTCTAATGGTTGCCTAGCTACCTCACCATGAGGACCAAAAAACAGGAAGTCGCTGCTCCCGGCACAACCAGCCGCAAAACTGCAAGTTGTCGTTTTTAAACATTGTTATCTCTACAGATTAAATTAACAAGATATACTGTGTTAATCAGCACACTTTAGAGGTGATGGTGGGAAGGTGTTGTTACCTCTGGAAGGAGCAAGGCTAGCTGTTTCATCCTGTTTTCAACCTCCAGGGAGTAAAGTGGGAAACCTCATTTCTCCACATTTGCATATTCAAACATCAGGGTTTCTCAAACGTATCACTGTGGTCTGATTTCATTCAAGGTCAGAAAAATAACGTAAGCCGCTACTAGTCATTGACGCCATGAATGAATTAGTCACATGACATCTCCTCTGATTGGGCCAGCACAACAATAAGGCAGGCCGCAGAAAAATGAAAACATTAAACTTCATAACTTCATAACTTATTGTATTAATAACATGAACTATGGGCTGAGTCCAGGTAGACTTGCTGTTACTTTGAGAGGCCTTAATGTTTATGCATTGTTTTTAATGCTTGGGTTGAATGTCGAAAACCCATAGAAGACAGAAAGTATGATGGTTACTAAAAAGTAGCTTATTTCAAAACTTGTTTTTAGAGGATCTTTTAACGTAGGGCAGACTCCTCCCCCCAACCACCCTTCCCTTACTGGTGGTCTACAAGACCACTCTGTGCCAACCCCTGCTCTACACACTCAGGTGTGTGTTGTTGTAAAATGTATTTACTTTCAATTCTGTCTTTTACGCCTCTGCACTTCGGGTTTAATGGAGCCGGTATGTAGTGGCCGTATTTACTTTCGTATAAATAATTTTCAGATGAGTACAATTGTTAAGATTATAAGTCTTTGTAAAGATAGTAATGGGTGTTAGTGTGTGGCCCTGTGGAACCCCTTAGACAAATGACTCAGCAGGCCGAGGAACTCACTCACGTTGATGGAGCCTGGGCATGAGTCTCCTTGAGCTCATGGCTCCACAGTAAGTGCTGCTGGGGCAGGTTGGAGCTGCAGCCTACTCTCCGTTAATTAAAGCAGCACTGGAAGGCACACGTGAGACCAATTCACCAACCCCCACCTCCTTACTCCATCTCCTCCCCTTACCAGGGCGATAGGTCTTTATTTATGAGCTGGCAGAGACTGATTCCAAAGTCGATCCTTCACCCAATACTTTAATAAGAGAGACAAGACTACTCCCCTGCTCAAAAAGTAACCCTCCATCTCCCGAAAAGATAATGCAAAATATCATCAAGCATCCAGCAGGAACTCCCTCCCTGCAGGTGGTCGGATTCCCCAAAACTCCAAAGCCTGAGGATATTTTTAAAGCTTTCTCATCATTTTTTCAGTTTTATTCTCACCCCTGTGATTCGTTCTTTATTTGAACAATGAAGCCACGAGCATCAGCTTGTTCAGTGAGCTTTTTCTTGATGTGATTCCTGGCAGGTGATTGTAAATGAAGCTAAATGCCACGTAGAACTGCAGTGCTTTCAGAAAAACGTTTCCCAAAAACAGCTTTGTCTAAACCTCCTAAAATATGAACGGTAGAAGGATCTGACTGCGTTCGTCCTCCCACTGCATGCAATCGTTCTTTTGTGAGACAGCACATGAAATGATGTGTCATATTTTGAGGGGCTTCCTGAGATTCCCCTCCTTGTGCCTCCTTCCCTTAATCTTCCTCTATATATCTCTCCTTGGCCGATTGCGCTAATCTCTCCTCCCAATTGTTATTCTAATAGTGCAGCTGTTGCGTAACTCCTTGAAGCAGGAATTGAGAGTTCAGGGTTTTTTAAATGGATCCTCATCATGCCCAAGTAAAAGGGGAGAGAGAAAGAATGAAGTGAGATCTTTGCAGAGGAATTTATAGGTCATATTTGGACGCCTTATTATTTGGACGCCTTGTTATTTAAAAGGAAAGCTTTTGGTGTGCGTTACCAAACCTGAGCGCTTTCCCTTTAATCTCATTCTGGCTGATGAGAGGAAAGGACAGAAGGTGGTGCAGCGAGTTTAGTGTAGTGTGATGTCCAGGTACTCTGAGTCCTGCCTTAATATTCCCAGACTCTGCAGCAGCTCCTGGACTGATAGGTGCGATAGCTAGGAGCATCTGCAATGTGAAACCTACCACTTACTGTATTGATCTGCTCTGTTTTGCTCTGTAGAGAAATATTTTATTCGTCCTGTGTGTTCAGCTTAAAACATATAGCTTACAACAGTTGGTGCAATTTGATGCATTTTTCTATAATCATCCACCTTTTACTGACCTTATGAATGTGTCACTCTTTTCATTCATGCTCAAGCACACACACAAAGAGAATGCATACAGTAAGTAGGTTAGTATGAGTGATGAGGTCGTCACCATGTCTGTCAAACACTTTGGACCAGACCAAGAAATTCATTCTACACATCCAGTTGTTGGATTGCCATGACAATGTGTACTGACATATATCGTCTCCAGTGGATGTGACCACGATGATCCCCTGACTTTTCCTCTGGCACCACCATCGTTCAAAATATCCATTTGTCCAGCAACCTGTTTATTGACCAAGTATCTGCAAAACTAATCACGTTCCCACCAGAAACAAAAACAATCCTGCAGTCTGTCACTGATGGAGTTAAGATACTTATTTAGGGTACATTGTGACTCTCAAGGACCTTTAGCACACACTCACTTGGCCAATGAAGTAGATTCTTATTTTCAATCAGCTGTACTAAGATGTTGAACATTCAAGATATTATACATATTTTGTTGTCATATGTACAGTATAACAGGCAGTTACTTCATACAATGATATTCTTACTCTCAGCTTTCCACACTTAATATTAAGAAACTATACATACAACAAACATTTAAGATAAAAACTAGCATAAGAAAAATATAAGCTGACATACATTAAACAATTCCTGTCTGCATGATAAAACTAAACAATATATATAAACGGCAGAGTTGAGTATGGTGATTAAATATATAAATATGCATAATAATAGATACATATAACAGTATGAATATGAATGGAACAGGATGGGTACGGTACAGTGTGCAAAACCATATAGTGACAGCCAGTGTTGGTGCTGATGGTCATGACTGAACATGTTAAACATTATGCCTGGTTAACATCAATGTGTTAGCATTGCTATTGCAGTGTTAGCACATCCTCACAGAGCTGCTAGCAGAGCTGTAGACTCAGTCCAGTTACCTTATGTGGTAGGGAGCATTTATTCTGCAAGTGTGCATGTATTTTTGTGTTCACTGCGAGCATGCCAGAGTGGGACTGCATTAGTTGTGTGTGGGAAGCACCTTATGTGTTGGTGATTGTGTGCAAGTGTTTGGTGTTAAGATGAGCACTCAGACTGAAGGACTACAGCTCAGGGCTAGAGAAGAGAAGAGGAGAGTGAAGGCAAAGGGAAATGAAATATCAGAGGAGTGTGGGTGACCCCAGGGTGACTCTACGCCCTTTTCTTCTGTATTGAATGACGGGTGTCTTATTTACCTGATTTAATATGATGATTCCTTTTTTCTGTCCACCGGAGGGAAGACAAATAATTCAATTCGAAGCCCAGCAGTAGGTCATTACAGCAGCGCAGCTTCCCGGCTGTAATTCTCAGTTCCAGTTCTGTCAGTGTGGACAATAGAGACCGTCTGACTCATTTAATGTGATGGGAAGGAGAAGATTGAGTCTATGATTGGAGTCTGAATCTCCTAACTGAATTAATCCTGCATTGTCCCAAAGTCGCATCTTGAAATACAGGTTATAAGTTAAAGAAACTAAGCTGTGCTTTGTAGAAGGTATCCAAGTTTAGATGTGATGACTAGCAGAGTTGTGGGGTAACAGGTGATGACATTACAAGGCCAGAACTTTGGACTTGCTAGGTGCCGTGGAGTATCGCTCTATCCCCCCCGATGACAAATCTTACTTAGAGGAGGGCAGAGTTCTTGAGTCATCTAATCTTGGTGTCAAGTGTCATCATGGTGTCTTAGCATCATGGAACTGTTATTAAAAGCTTAGCCATTTGACAACCTCTTCATCTAAATCCCCTGAAGGAAGAGGTGTCGCTTTGATTTGATCCTCTTCCTCACCCGACCCAGAGAGCAAGCAAAGTGATGCTCTGCTCTTCAGGAGGAAGGCCAATTACCTGAAGATACACAGAACACACCTGGACTTACAATCATTCATTCATGTATTCATTTCACCATGCCTACAATACGTTAAAGGTGATATGAGCAGCAGAACTAGCAGACGTTATTTAATTGACTAAATTGTGTTGCTTTTTTGGTAAGTCAGCATCAATGCTAACAATGACTCTGGGCTATCTATCTTTCTGCATAACAATTGATTTGAATGTTTCTAATCAATTCTCAAATAATGTCATTGTTTGATGAAGTTAAAATGCTACAAGTCAAGTGGCACTTTTTATAATGCCCTGTTGCGTTACTCAAGCATGGGTTCTGAGTGCCGGCTTCATTTTGAATACGGTTCAACCTAAGTCTAAAGAAAATCTCCTATATTTTATTTTATTAGAAAATAACAATGTGTGGTTAGGGTTAAGTCATTTCACTTAATGGCAAACATGTAGCATATCTGCCAAATGTTTTTATGATGTTTTGATTATTCAGTTCACCCAGATCAGGTTTTGAGATGTTATTCTTGACCTTAGAAACCACCGTTTAACCATAACTTAACCTTTCCTGGAGCTTGAGGTCCCATCACATGATCTTCCTGAGCAGATGGAGTTACCTAGCTGTCATGGAAACCTAGATGTTTTATTTTTATCCAAGGTCAAGGTATTTTGTGTGCTGATAAAAAATAAAAAATGTACATTCTGGTGACAAATGAGCATCTTCATCTGCTGAGCAAGTTCATGTCATATAATGGAAAGCTTAGAAAAAAATACTGAGTGGACCTTGTGGTGAGGTCTTCAGATATCTGTCCCTCAGGGAACATTTATTTGGTAGAATGAAGTACAAAGGGGAAACTGTACACCGTAGTTCATGATTTATACAGTATCAGGGACATTTATGGTAACAAATGTTATTTTGAGAAAAATATATTACATTACATTGCATTTAGCTGACGCTTTTATCCAAAGCGACTTACAATAAGTACATTCGACCAGGAAGACACAACCTTGAAGAAAACAGAATCATAAGTACATCAGGTTTCATAGAGCCAAACATTTCAAGTGCTACTCAACTGGCTTTAGATAAGCCAGTCCTTTATTAGTATATAAGTGCTTTGTTAATAGTTCTATCGCTCGAAGTGGAGTCGAAAGAGATGAGTTTTCAGTCTGCGCCGGAAGATGTGCAAGCTGTCTGCTGTCCTGATGTCAATGGGGAGCTCATTCCACCATCTTGGAGCCAGCAAACCCACGTGTTTTTGCTGATGGGAACTTGGGTCCCCCTCGCAGCGAGGGCGCAGCGAGTCGTTTGGCTGATGCAGAGCGTAGTGCACGCACTGGGGTGTACGGTTTAACCATGTCCTGGATGTACGAAGGGCCAGATCCATTCGCAGCATGGTAAGCAAGTACCAGTGTCTTGAAGTGGATTCTAGCAGTTACCGGAAGCCAGTGAAGGGAGCGGAGGAGCGGAGTGGTGTGGGAGAATTTAGGAAGGTTGAAAACCAGACGAGCCGCTGCATTCTGGGTGAGCTGCAGAGGTCGGATGGCACATGCAGGTAGACCAGCCAGGAGGGAGTTGCAGTAGTCTAGGCGTGAGATGACGAGAGCCTGGACCAGAACCTGCGTCGCTTTCTGTGTCAGCTGGGGACGTATCTTCCTGATGTTGTAAAGCGTGTATCTGCAGCAACGGGTTGTAGCAGCTATGTTTGCAGTGAAGGACAGGTTGTTATCTAGGGTCACACCCAGATTCCTTGCAGTCTGAGTTGGGGAAACAACTGAGGTGCCGATTGTTAGGTCAAGAGTGGGACAATCTTTTCCCGGAAGGAAGAGCAGCTCAGTCTTGTCAAGGTTGAGCTTGAGGTGATGAGCAGACATCCACTGAGAGATGTCAGCTAGACAAGCAGAGATGCGTGCGACGACCTGGGTCTCTGAGCGGGGAAAGGACAGAATTAATTGGGTGTCGTCAGCGTAGCAGTGGTATGAAAAACCATGCGGGCTAATGACTGATCCGAGCGAGTTTGTGTACAGGGAGAAGAGGAGGGGACCAAGAACAGAGCCCTGAGGGACCCCTGTAGTTAATTGACAAGGGTCGGACTCAGACCCTCTCCAAGTCACCCTGTAGGTACGGTCTTTCAGATATGAGGTGAGGAGGGAAAGTGCAGAGCCTGAAACTCCAAGTTTTTGGAGAGTGCGAAGGAGGATCTGATGATTCACCGTGTCGAATGCAGCAGACGGGTCCAACAGGATGATGACAGAGGAGAGGGATGCAGTTTTGGCAGTGTGCAGTTCCTCCGTGACAGCAATGAGAGCAGTTTCTGTGGAGTGACCTGCCTTGAAACCAGACTGGTGCGGATCCAGAAGGTTATTCTGATGGAGATAACAGGAGAGTTGTTTAAAGACAGCGCGTTCAAGTGATTTCGACAGGAACGGGAGGAGAGAGACAGGCCTGTAGTTTATAACATCAGACGGGTTGAGAGTGGGTTTCTTTAGGAGATGGTTTACTCTTGCCTCCTTGAGACTGTTTGGAAAGTGACCAGAAGTTAGAGAAGTGTTGATGAAATGGGTGAGAAACGGTAGAATATCAGGAGCGATAGTCTGGAGGTTTGAAGGGATAGGGTCCAGAGGACAGGTGGTAGGGCGGGCAGAGGTAATCAGGGTAAGAACCTCACTTGGAGAGAGAGGGGAAAAGGAGGTTAGTGTGTTGGTGGAAGGAGGGTCTGGTGACCCAGCGGTGAGTAGAGGTGAGTCAGAAAA
Source organism: Gymnodraco acuticeps (assembly GCF_902827175.1). NCBI lineage: Eukaryota > Metazoa > Chordata > Actinopteri > Perciformes > Bathydraconidae > Gymnodraco > Gymnodraco acuticeps. The sequence goes on along the minus strand of NW_022991765.1, from coordinate 20,873 downwards.
AGAAGAGCGAATATCATCAACCTTTTTTTCAAAGTGGGGTAAACCAAAGTCGCTTGACAGAAGTGAGGAGGGGAGGGGCTTTTGGAGAGTCCAAGAGGGTGGAGAAGATGGAAAATAGTTTTTTAGGATTGGAATAGGAAGATTGGATCTTATCTTGAAAGAAAGTGCTTTTTGCCTGAGAGATCGAAGCAGAGAAAGAGGAGAGGAGAGCCTGATAGGTTAGGAGGTCGTCACGGTGTTTGGATTTCCCAACCATTTCCGCTCTGCTGCCCTAAGGACGGTTCTATTGGCACGCAGTACATCATTAGCCAGGGAGCAGGAGGGGACTGACGAGGCCTGCTGAGATGTGAGAGGGACAGAGAGAGTCTAGAGTGGATGAGAGAGTAGAGAGGAGAGTTTCTTCTGCAGCAGAGTTGAAGGCAGGAGTTGGAACGAGTCAGAGGAAGGGAGGGCTGAGAGCACAGACGAGGCAAAGGTAGAGGGGGAGAGGGAACGAAGGTTTACGGCGGACAAGTGGCAGGATGAGAAGAGATTAGTTTGTTATGTTTGGAAAGGGGTAGAGAGAATGAAATGAAGAAGTGATCGGATGTGTGGAGCGGGTTTACAGAGAGGTTAGAAGTAGCGCAGTTCCTTGAGAATATGAGATCAAGGACATTGCCAGCTTTATGAGTCGGTGGGGATGGAGACAGTGAGAAAGCAAAGGCGGTTAACAGGGATGTTAGTTCGTCTATCTTCCCTGTCTGGAGGTTGAAGTCTCCGAGAAGTACAGCGGGAGGGCCAGTTTCAGGGATGAGTGAGAGGAGATTATCTAATTCCTCCAAGAAGTCCCCCAAGGCGCCTGGTGGACGGTAGAGAACAACAATGGTTAACTGTATAGGATGGGTTACTGTGACGGCATGGAATTCAAAGGTGGAAGGAGTGAAGTTAGGTAGCTTGAAGAGGGAAAAGCTCCATTTGGGAGATAGCAGGAGACCAGTGCCACCTCCTCTGCCAGTGGGTCTGGGTGTATGGGAGAAGGAATATGCAGTGGAGAGAGCTGCTGGGGTGGATGTGTTGGATGGAGTAATCCAGGTCTCAGTGAGAGCAAGGAAATCCAGAGACTGCAGGGAGGCGTAGCCAGAGATGAAGTCAGCCTTAGGAACAGCTGACTGGCAATTCCACAGGCCACCTGAAACTAGATGTTGGATCTCAGTGGAGCATGTGGGATAGATGAGAGCAGGCCGGTTATATCGATTAGGAGATACACGGGGCCAGTGATAATTGCGAGAAGACACATGAACAGGAATGGAGAAAATACACATGATTATAGCATGAGGGGCTAGAAAACTAAAGAAAGATAAATAAGACACCAGCTCAATCAGAGTAGGATTTGCCTCCTCTTTGCCTCCCTCGTGACTCCCGTAGGACTCTAATGTCTTTGTCAGTCTTTGACTCCCGCAGGACTCTAATGTCTTTGTCAGTCTTTGACTCCCGCAGGACTCTAATGTCTTTGTCAGTCTTTGACTCCCGCAGGACTCTAATGTCTTTGTCAGTCTTCGGCTGTCTGACGCTTAAGCTGACGCTCCAGGAAAGAGCTACCTAAAATGGACGCCTGATTGCTGAGTTCTCACAGCTGTAGGGCCACGCCCCTCTAATTAGTTAACTATCTACAGCTGATGGGCGACAGTAGACTGGCCCTGCCTATATTGTAATGCAGGCTTGAGTGCTGAGACCTGCGTAGCAGGTTTCGCCTGAGTAGATCTGAGATTTAAAATCTCTCAAAAGCGCCGTTTTAGCTACAATAACTACAGAACAATTATACAGAGTAGAATAAATGAAACAGAGAAGTCTAATTAAACAAATATATTTCACTACCAGCACTACAGGCAAATATAGCAATATCTATCTACATGTCTATTACAACCATTCGAGGTTTATGAGAAAATGATACAAGTTTATTTAAGAAACGTATGTCGGATGAACTTTCCTGTTCATTTACTTACAATTTTTTAAAAGTAAATCCAAACAGATCTCATCAGGGTTTAAAAAAGGGTTTTGATGGGATGGAATCACAATTTTGCCCCGGACATTACAATGATCCATAGTAATCCGCAGCGTGAGGTGGATGGGGGTACCTGTCGTGTCAGCTGGGATATGAGCCTACTCTGATGTTGATGTATGTCGGTCATTCGGATGATGATTGAATGATATAAGTTAATACTCAATCTCTCTGACACATGTGCCATTAAAGCAAGTGACCGTGGGCACTCAGATACTGAACTCTCTAATGTTAAACTATCTCTAACCTCACTATGTACTTAAAAAATTCTGTGTGTGTATGTGTGTCTTCGTGGTCATTCTTGTGTGTGTGCAAGCTCACACCTTCATTGAACTGAGGCACGTGGGTTGTCTTGTGGCGCAGGATTTACTAGCTAGCTGGGAGGATAGTGGTGTCACCCAGCCTCTAATTGGCTGACCCCAGATATTTTTCTCAAGCAGATGTATTAGCCATGTACCTCCCTCCTTCCCTGTTTCTCTCTCCCTCCTACAGTACATTCCTCCATCCCTCCCATAATCAATGTTCCAGCTTCAATATAGACTACAACTCCCTCCCTTTCTGCCGCAGTTACGCACAGTGCAACACTGCAAGACCATGCTTTTGATTTTTAACACCTCCCTCCTCTCCCTTCTCAGCCCCTGAGTTTGCACTATAAGCGCTATGGATCTCACATATATGGAGAGAAGCAAGAGAGATTAAGTGAGCAACAGAGAGAGGCAGAAGGGAGGGGGGGGTGGAGCATCAGTCATTTTTACTGTTTCGGCAGCCTAATGTTTTTGGTAGGCAGGAAAAGAGGAGACAATGTGAGTGCTGTGCATGTGTAGGGAATAAATAACTTCCACCTCACTCATATATAAAACATTGGATGTAGTAAACAGTCATGTGTTCAGATGATAATTGGCTGCATTTTTCCCCTCGCCATATTAAATCAGTTTGGATCGAAGAGTAGGTCCTCCGGGACTGTAGCAGTATCTGCTCCGGATGAAGGAAAATCTGCGTGTATGCAGCAGCTTTGCAAGGTCACCCGCACCTCGCACACCATCACATGTAAGCACACATGTTTGGAGACTTGGCACACGTTCATCCACTGTCAGCCAGCTCTTAGTCAGCAGTGCTGGCTGCTCTGTCAGAAAGTTGGATGTCGCCACCTAGTGTTCACACAGAGGACTTTCCAATCATCAATTGAACATTGACATCATCTCATGTATTTGTTTACATTTGTATTCCTCTCCTGTCAAATACTCTTACACAAAGTCTCTCTCTGCCATTAATGCTCCACATATCTCCCTCAGAAACACTGTCCTTTAAATATAGCCTTCACACCAACAGCATACGCTTTTACACACATCCATATTTCATTTCCTGTGCAGCGGAGTGCGGCACTGAAAATCCATCTTTACCACATGGATCAGGTCACTGAGCACTGCGTCCTTTTGATTTTGTCTTTTCCAAATCATTTTGGTCTGAGGTACCAGAGAGACTTTCTTTGTTGACTGCTGAAGTAATATCCTGACTAATCTGCATTTGGCTGCATTGACCTTGTTCTCTACCTTTTCTGATCCTTTAGCCTACTAAACCTACTCATTCAGGTCCTTTCACTCACCGTGTTCACTCTTCTTTTCCCCCATTCCCTCCTGCATAATATATAGCAAAGCTTGAGGCAGTGCTCACCAGTTAGTCCGCTGTTAAGAGCATAGAGCACTGTGACTCTGGCCTCAGCCTCCCCTTAGGGTGTGTGTGGTGTGTGTGTGTGTGTGTGTGTGTGGTGTGTGTGTGTGTGTGTGTGTGTGTGTGTGTGTGTGTGTGTGGTGTGTGTGTGTGTGTGTGTGTGTGTGTGTGTTGTGTGTGTGGTGTGTGTGTGTGTGTGTGTGTGTGTGTGTGTGTGTGTGTGTGTGTGTGTGTGTGTGTGTGTGTGTGTGTGTGTGTGTGTGTGTGTGGTGTGTGTGTGTGTGTGTGTTGTGGTGTGTGTGTGTGTGTGTGTGTGTGTGGTGTGTGTGTGTGTGTGTGTGTGTGTGTGTGTGTGTGTGTGTGTGTGTGTGTGTGTGTGTGTGTGTGTGTGTGTGTGTGTGTGTGTGTGTGTGTGTGTGGTGTGTGTGTGTGTGTGTGTGTGTGTGTGTGTGTGTGTGTGTGTGTGTGTGTGTGTGTGTGGCCGGCCCCATTGGCGGTCCCCCTGAGGCGACTCCATTAATTTTTAGGGTGAAGACTTGGTTAGGATTAGTTTAAGGGTTAGGCATGTTAAGGTTAGGATAAGTCTCCAGGAAATGCATGCAAGTCAATGTAATGTCCCCTGAAGTGATGTATACATGGTGTGTGTGTGGGTTGTTCTTTTTGACCAAAATAACTGCTGGATCAATATGTTGCCCTTTCCTTCTCATTAATCTAAATATGTGACAGATTCACAGTAGATTAACATTTTCTGCATTTATTAACATTGAAAACATTTTTTAATAATTGTCTAAATCTCTTCCATGTATATTTGTAAACTTAAGTTTTGTTTCCAATAAGTTCTCAAAACTTAACAGTTCAAGACAATCTCTAGGAACAAGTTACATATTAATCAATACAATAATGGAACATAAAAAGGACAATCTATTGCCCCTAGAGCCCTTTAGGGTTGCAACTGCAAGTGAAATAACTCAAACAATAACAAATACAAGACCATGAATGCCCCGCTATTTATTTTTTTAGACATATTTTTTTTTGTATCTCTTGTGTGTCCTTGGTCAAGAGGCTAAAAGTCGTCATAAAGCAACTTCCTTGAACGACTTGCTTTATTTCCATCTTTCCTCAGTGCTCTCATACCACATCCCCCTCTGTCACTCCATTATAGTCGTTTTCGCATTCTTACTTCCTGCTGACTCGATGATATTGAATCTACTTCGTCACTCTTTTTTAAAATATACTTTCCCACCCACTTCTGTGATACATTATGCCCACTTTGTCCATATTCAGTCTTTGATCATCTTTGTCTAAATACCCTGGTGATGTCAGGAATGCGTTGTATGTTTAATATAGTTAGTTATATAAGTTAAAAGCTTCTACATACAGTCCAATAAATGCACCAGTTTATGACTTTCTCTTGCTGTTTAATATTAATATCTAGATTTTAGTATTGTTAGATTGAGTATTTCCACCGTGTTTGCAGTATATCCATAATTTATAATGAATTTATTAGGTCTATTTTTATGTTTCGCATGCCTCTTTTTGTACACTTGTAGTATCGCTGAACTTCAGCCTCCATTGTTATGTAATAGACTCAGAATGTCTTCCTATTGGGCAGAGGAGTATGCTTGAGTGTGAATATCTGGCTCGTGTTTCCAGTAAGCCATTCTGTCGAGTGAAAATCCTTTCTTTCTTTTTGGCTTTAACTCTTTTTATTTGATAATAAGACTATCTAGGGCTGCTGAAATCACAATAAATGTAATTTCACATCTCGATGATATACTGTACAGAAATTGCATTTTTCAAGTTAGTCTATATAAAATACCCAAATACTCTCAATATAGGATTTCATATTGATTTGGGTCGATTGAAAGACTATAAATTATCATGTTGAATTATTGATCATCTATGTCATATTGGTTCTCTGTCCTTTGTACTTGCTTATACATCAAAGAGCCAGCACTCCAATTGCACTTTGCCACACGTTATGGCATCAATTGAACATTGACATCATCTCATGTATTTGTTTACATTTGTATTCCTCTCCTGTCAAATACTCTTACACAAAGTCTCTCTCTGCCATTAATGCCCCACATATCTCCCTCAGAAACACTGCCCTTTAAATATAGCCTTCACACCAACAGCATATGCTTTACACACATCCATATTTGTTTATTAGATACCAAACAAATACAAAGTACTCTTTTTTTTTTTTACTGTAAAGTTAGTTAGATAAATACATGTACATTGACCAACCCAGTTTGTTTTAAGTTTTTTAAATGTTACTTATACATGAGACTTTTATTTGAAGCCAATGCTGTGTCTTCAGCACATGACATTTGTTCTTGTCCTTGATTTATGTGGCATCACTGCCCTCTTAACCGTAAGATGCTATAAATAACTCTAACAGATGTGGAGCATTATATTAGATGTGAAAAGGCTACTTTAAGTTCAAAATGTTACTTTTTTAATTTACTCTTGGTAAGCATGCCTTTTGTTATCACCCAATGTATGTCTCAGCACTGTCATCCAGACTGTTTAACTCAAAAGAAAGATTCATGTGAAATGTTAAAAGAAAAAGCTGCATAGCCAGATTACAGCAGTGTGAGGACAGTAGTTGGATAAATACGTTTATGGAGATAAATGTGTCTCTGGATTGCCTTCAAAAATGAAGTTGTGTTGAGATTTTAAGTGGAATAATAGGTTTAATGTATTTTTAGTTGTTAAAGATGTGCTGATAACTGAGGGCAGATGGTGGGGGTAGAGGTGGTCTAATGGATAGTGAGGTGGGCTGAAGATTGGAAGGTGTAAGTTCAAATCCCGCCTGGAACACCACCACTTGTGTGCCCTTGAGTAAGGCACTTAGCCCTTAGTTACTCCAGGGAGAATGTCCCTGTAATTGGTAATTGTCGCTTTGGATAAAGGCGTCAGCTAAATGTAATGTAAAATAATGTAATGAAGGATGAGCTGGTTTTAGCTCCCTCTGCTGGTCGGAGCAGGGTCAGATCTCATTTACATTCAATTTGACACATTTGACTTGGTCAGCATCTGAGCAGGTTGACAAGATAGCATGATGCAATCAGTAGGCTGATAGTTGATCAAAGATCATTCACAAGACAAGGCCATGTTTGGACAGGGGACAGGAGGTGTGAAGGACCTGGATCAGCACTGCCTTTACAAGGAATCGGTCGTGTTTGGGTTTATCCGACACAAACAGTCACACATTGCCCCAGATACCAGTCGAGTGTGCAGTATACATACAAGATGTTTTCACACCCTCCTCTCCCTCTGATCCAGTGCAGCAATTCAACGCGGTTCTGCAATATTGTTACGCAGAGTCATCAATTATTCATTAAGGATTTCTGCACTTGGTTAGTCAGGGGGTTGATGGATGGAGAGATACAATTCCAGGGTGAGGTGGTTAAAGATTTATATAATTATCCCAAATCCTCAATTAAACTGTATATTTAGCTAATTCGTCTATAAAACGATTGTTAAATATACTAATGGTATTCTAAACCTTAGATCAGTGTGGTTGAATAGATAATTATGCAATCCAGACATCTCATTTGATTCTCGTGTTCGGAAACGTGTTTTTCTGCCATTAAAGCCATCTCTCAGCGCCTGCCTCATAAACCCAACACGTGGCGCCACCTTCTCTGCATAGATCATTCTGGTGGCCCCTATAAATAACCGCATCATTGCAATATATCAAGTGGAACTCAGGGTTTTTAATAAGAAACCTATGCATTAGTATATAATGCAGAAGCTCTTGTCCAAAACAACTTTCAAAAACAGTACAAGCCACAGTCGATCGAAGAGGAGTCTTCAAGAAAAAGTGCCTTGATACTCAGTTCCACATTCCTTCTGACACACAGCCTGCTGGAGCGGCACATAGGGAAACCAGGTTCATAACACTTTGTTTTGTAGAAAGAAAGAGCGAGAAGCTTGAAAACCTAATTGAGGGAATTCAGGTAGCTGTGGCTCCGCATTCAACTTAATGCAAGCAACAACTGAGAGCCAGTGGAGAGTTATGGAGTTGAATGACATGAGAATTGTCTTTGGATGATTGAAGACAAGATGCACTGCCGCATTTTACTGTGCATGCTGGCAGCAGATGTCAGATGGGTGTTTCAGTAGTCAAGGGCAAACAATGACGTTGCCTGTACATCGGTCGGATAGGGCTGTTCTTTCCGACTTCATAAAAACGATCAAATTCAACATGCTCAGTGAAAGTTAGTATGCCATCAATCAACATGTACAGATTGTGAGCAGACTGTTGATGAGATAGATGTTTGGCTGAGTAGGTTACTAAGTTTGAACTACAGAGAAGGACTGCCTGAGACAGGGTTGCCAACTTTGGGTAGCCTACCTGGCTGGAGTGAGATATTGATATCATGGGTTTAATTACACATATGCGCACTGAATGACTGCCATTGTGTCAGCAGCGGGACCTTAGCATATATATATAGGATATATATATATATATATATATATATATATATATATATATATATATATATATATATAGGATATATATATATATATATACACATACACAATATTGGACACAGACTATAAAGGGCACACAGTTTCATTCACTATTGAAAGTCAAACACATGTTTGTTTCCACTGTTTTATTGTGTGCATTGGCCTGTCGTGATAAGCCATTAATTGACTTCATTTTTATTTGCACGATAAATAAAAATGAACTCGATAACTTTTCTGACCTCGATACATTTCCATTTACATGAGGATGTGACTAGCAGTTTGAAAGGATGTACTTGAATTATTATTATATATTATCATTATGTCAGTGGTCTAAAATGGTCATACAACGGTGCCGACAATATTATCGTTTATCGCAATAATTTCCGGGAAAATGTATCCAACAAAATTAATTATCGTGAGATCTACAGACTTACTCCAAACTGCCAAATATATTAATTAACACACTCTCACTCTCATATACTCTTTGACTCTATTTTGGCCTAGTAGAACAATAAGCAGCAGACTTTTACTTTTTTATCATTTCTACTGGATCTTAGATCTGCGCATGCGCAATACGGGTCGGGGATTGACCAACCGGCTCCCACTCCTCTGCTGTCTGTTAACGTTGTTAAGAGTGGTGGGGGCGGGGAGGGAGCGGATCAGCAGCTTGAGCAACTGTCAAATCAACATTGTAAATAACCAACCAAAAACGATCGCCGGTTCATCTTGTTTTTTGGCATGAGAATAGTTTGGGCAGCGTGAGATTGAGAGTGAAAGCGTGTGTCACACGCCAGATGCGTGAGAGTTGGCAACCCTGGCCTGAGATCACCTAAAGAGGTGACATCCCATCAGCAATTTCGAGATAGAATTGAGGGTTGAGACAGTTCAATCGTCTGATGGGAAGCAGTGTCGCATCAACATGGCAGTGGCAAGAAAAACTGAGAATGCAAAAAATGGGGAGAAGGTGCAAATTGGAAAGAATGTGGGTACCAAGCACGGGTCCTTGTGGTGTCCCATTGGAAATAAACAAATGCTTGGGCCCTTCTCCTTGCAATGCTACTATGAATAATCGCTCTGTGTCGAAGAACCTGAACCAGATCAGTGCTATTACAGAGATTATTAGTTCCAATCAGGATTTGTGCGGTTCAGTGTGTGAAAAGCTGCCGAAAAAGGTCTAGCAAAATGAGAATCTTTTGCTAGACCTAGAACTGACAGCATTCAGTTTACGGACCGCTCTCCAAACCACACTGGTTTGGATCAAGTACATTATCTTGAGAGACCAAGAAGAAATCCTAGATTAAAACGGCAAACTCTAGTCTAGAACCTTAAATAGGAAGGATAGGTGTGTGGCCAGTTTGCAATCGAAGATGGATTTAGGGTTGGCTTTTTTTTACAACTGTGAAACGTGCACCTGCTTTAAAAGGTAATAGGATCCAGAGTAGAAGACAACTCAAAAGCAGAGGCTTGAAAACATATTTCTCAGTGAAAGGGAGGTAAAAGTCAGTGAAAGTCTTCAAGCAAGATATATGAGGGTAGAGATAATTTGTATGTTCACTTGCACTTAAGCGCAGGAAAATGTTGGTCATGTGATGGCGACCTGACAGGAAAGGGAGTACAAGGAACCCCCCCAGGAAAGAATTGATCTCCAACGATACCCTCTGCAGAACTCATGAATATGGCCAAGGCTGATCGATGGTGTGAGGAGGGCTATGCAGCGAAGACACTGTCAGGGGAAGAGATTTAGACATATTTTATAGATTGTTTTACCACCACTGAAAGTTGCAGAGGATGCAGGTGTGTTAATCAAAAGCAAGGCAACTCAAATAAATACCAACTGTCTGAGTGTTTGTGAATGTGTACGCCTGCTTGGATGAGCATTTGTAATTGCTGTCTGCAGAGTGTTAAAGTATAGTGGCGTGTGAGCTTACTGTCAGTGTTGAGACGCAGATTGGTGGAGGCAGGTCTGGCACTGTGTGGTCCAGAGTACTGCAGGGTCATGAATGATTTAATGGCAGCAGAGGTGAGCTCCGTCTTCAGGCTCTTAAGATGCACATAGGCATTTACGACTCTCAGCAATCATTAATTTTCATGCCATTATCAACTTTTGTATCGACATTTTGAATAAATGGAATCTTGTAGGGTGTTATTTATAAGGGTGCATGTCTATGTGAAGCCGCGCAAAACAGCACTGCTGCATTTTGCTGCAGTTTATCAAAAGAGAGTTCACTCCTACAATCTCTTGTAGACGTTACCCTGCACAATTTTAGTTATGTAAGTTTCAAATACAGGAATAACGTGGAGTAAGTGCAGGTCCACTTTCCTAAGTGGATTTCTACAGAAATACACTTTTATATAAAACATTTCCCTCACGTTACAACCATAATGTGACATTCTTGCCAGTTTGTGAGAACGGTGTCATATTTCACTCTGTTGTAACACTGCTCCAACATACAGCATTATGCTCAGGCTATTGTTGGACTGCGGCCAGTAAGCACGGTCATACATTCATAAAGACGGCTTTATTCATAGGAAAGGTCACATGTCATGTGTGGGATCAATTCAGCCCTCCTTGTTCTGTTTTTATCTCTCTCTAAATGGTTCAGTTTCCCATCGCACAGGTTTTATAGGTCACAGCAACAGTTAAACGTGCAACCACATGGAAATCCAAATGGCACCACACTGTGAGAGAACCCTCTTCACAATATAATTACCTTGTAACTTTAACTGAGGGATTGAACTGAATAAAGTCTGTATTACCACACAACCTCACAGGCTGGGTCCCTGGACACGTGCACTGCTGAGTGCATCATGTACTTCTTTGAACACAATCCCCTCTTTCAAATTCAGGTCTCCATGCTTTAGATCAGGGGTGTCAAACTCAAATACACAGTGGGCCAAAATAAATAAATGGGTACTAGTCGAGGGACTGGTTCAATGTTTATTGCAGAACTTATTGAAATGAACTTATTGCACATATTAAACCTGGAACTAACAAAGCTTAAATTATTGCCTATAAAAACAACATTAAATAATCAGTTGCATTCATTTCTTATGGCTCTATGTGCAGAGTCATTTCTTATGATCACATTTTTCCACAGGCCAACAACAGCTTCAAAAAAACTATTTCCCTCAAAGAACAAAACAAACACTCCCTGTTGTCACAAGAAACAAAGTGCAGAAGGAAACATCCATTAAACTCAGGTTGCTGCTCTGTGATGCTAGTTCAAGCAGATACTTGGCATCTCATCTTGGGTGCAAGTTCATCAATGTTTGGGCTCAGGCTCTGAGCTGAGGAGACCCTCAGGACTGAGTGAAGGTGTGCGTGCAATATACCGGCGGGCCAGATCTAATAGTAATTAGAAATTATCCTGCGGGCCGAAATTAAATCCACCACGGCCTGATTTGGCCCCCGGGCCTTGAGTTTGACACATGTGCTTTAGATCAACTGTGTATGATAAACGGATAAAGCTGGCACATTTTTACATTTTCTTTTTCTTAACCCCGTAAAAGTTGTGGGTTAGTATAAGTTTGGAGCTCTAGTGGATATTCTGGCTACAGGACAGTTTATGGACTCAAAGTCAACTAAAAAGCCTATGTTGGTTCTGACATGTCACCCAGGGCACATTTTTTATTATTATTGTTTTTTCAAAAGGTTTTGGGCACAGAGATATAAAATGTCATGCTTTTGCAACAGTAGGTTCAGTTCATTGTAGGGGGGTTTGAATGGCATTGTGGGTAATTCATGTTGAGCACTTTTTTGTTTTTGCATGTTCTCTAAGTCACACAGACAACAGAGCTATTGAAAGATAGAGGACACCTTTGTCATTGCTGAAGAGTACCAGTTTGAAAACACATGTCCAGCGTCACCGGCAGAAGGACGAGTTTGACAGAGATTAATAACACCAAGCATGACAGAGCAGGCTTTGAATATGGGAAAGAAATAAACACAAAGACAGAGAGACGGGTGAAAGGTGTGTTGTTCACAGATGGAGGTTGGTGGGTTTCTAGCTTGGCACTTTCTTTCTTGGCTGTTCATCCTTCATTCATGCTCCAGTTATTCAAAATGGAAGCTGTCTAAGGCAGGAACTATTTTGAGGCATTGCTGTTGGTTATAGACTTTATTTCTTACATGCTGATAAGGCCTTTTTTGAGACTGTTGTATTTATTCAGCACTCTAGAAGCAGAGTCCCCTCGTCCTTTCAGCTAAGAATAGTGCAGTAAACATTTTTACACAATTGATCGTCCTTCATTGAACTGCACCATTATATGTCATATTCATTCATAGTGAAAGTGTTGAGTATAGCTGCTCGATTAACGTAGCTCTGTTTTTTATTGAATGGGACAAAGAGATGTTTGTTCTCTCTCTTGGAGGTTTCCGTCTATTTCAAAGTGTGCCCTCACTTCCAATTACTGAACAAATTGTTGATTTGTGAGCCTTTCTTTGCTCCACAATATTTGTACTCCATAGCTCATCTCTCACTGAGGATAATTCATTCTCATTTTCTAAAGTCCTTTCCCACACATTGCGCCTCCCAGTACAAACATGTTCCCTCAGCAGGGCCAACAGTGTATCACCTTTTCACTTTCTGCTTTTTTCTCTCCCTCTCGACCCCTCTCAGCGTCTACAATGTTGGCACTCACCACGTCCAAACCTTCCCGCTCTCTCATCATCTTTCTTTTGTGCTGCTCTTCTATATTTCTATCCAACTCTCTAGTAGTAGACGTTCACATTTCTTTACCTCTCTTCTGCTTTTGCCTCTTTTGAGTCATTGAACTCACCCCCAGCCTCCTTTCTTTATATGTTCTCATGACAGCCCCCTTGAGCCACACTCACACATCAAAACCAGACTCAAGTGCTCTCTTCCTGTTTCGGAGGGCTTTGCTAAGGGTCAGGGACTTCTCTGCAGTTGGTATGTCTCATTCAGAGGGGTCTTTGAGAACATAAGTGTGTTTTTCTCAGGCTGCAGGTGTGCAGGGGGGCTGGTCCTATTGTATCTCCCCCTACTTAAATAATGTGTGAGGAAAGTTAATATAGATGTTGTGTAACGGTGGGGGTTGAGAGTTAGTTGACAGTGATGTGCCACAAAGGGCAGATTACCGGTTTGAGTTCCTAAAACAAACAAACAAATATAAATAGCGATGTTAAGTGTCTGAAGAATGAATTAAACCTTAATTTTAAAGTCTACCTGAACTGAGCTGGCATCTCAAAGATAGATTCATGCAGGTGTAGAGGTGTGAATAGGCTCTACAAAGATACAAACAATCAAGATTTCAGTAGTACATTTTTTCAAATGTCAGCCAATCATGTCTTTGTCAGATCATTGTTCAACATTAGGTTTATTTACCTACGTTTAGAACCCTTTCACAACTAGCATCATGTCTGGATATTACAAAGCAACCCAAACTTTGAATTTATTTTCCTTTCTGTCCTTCATATTAATGAACATTTTAATAATTCAATGTTTGAACTCCATTTTCTGTTTGTTGCATATTTTAATATTTTTAGTGCATCATTCTCAGGTTCAGAGCTGACATTATTAGGCCCCGGCCACACGAGGACGATAACGGTAAAAAGCATACGCAATTGCAATCGCAAAAAAGGCTTCCGTCCACACGCAACAGACACCGGAAAGGCCCTTTCTCAATCGCGAGGATGCTTGCTTGGTAGCACATGTCTTCCGAGTCACTTGCTTCAGAAGCTAGGCAAGAATCCTTCCTGGCATTCTGAAAACGAGTGGAACAGGCTAGCAAGTGTGCAGGTGTGCGTCATATGAGAGGCCCCGCCTTACATTTTCCGCCACAGATTTGGGGAAATTGGTCCGTGCGCAAAGCATTGTGGGGATTTTAAGGACGCGAAGTCTACCCATGTGCAGCCTCGAAATTACCCCCAAACCAAGGACGCGGCCTCGATGAATTTCACAAGTAAGATTGGAACAGTCCTTCGGCGGCACTCGATAACGTAGTATCCTTGAAATATTGGCTTGGAAGCCAGTTTCCTCGAGATTGAGAAACGGCCTCTGTCCACACGAGACAGCTCCGTTTAGCTCCAACCGCTGGAGAAGCTGCTGTACATGGCGCTGTAACATCCCCCACAAAAGCAGCGAAGAAGCATGGTTGTCATGGTTGCCCTTATGTTTATTCTCCGCGGTGGGGGCCGAGGCAACCAGGCAGAGTTTTTCGCCCGTCAACGTGTATTAAAGTTTAAATCTTCCGGACACAATTATAAAAGTGCCGGTCAAAGGTCTTCTTATTTATTGAGCTTTAAAACAAATGAATAACGACTCTATATAATATAATAATAAAAATACACGGAGCCTCTCTTTTTCCTCCCTCTCTTTGGACAGTGTCAGTGTCTGTTTCATGCAGCAGCTGATCCAGTAATGAGTGACCCGGCCGACAGTAAAAATAAACATATTTATAACTAGTTTAGGTAGTTTGAGAGGTGTCTCCATCCTGTCAGATTAGACTTCACTTGCGTTTATGTCCATATCGAGAGAAAGATAAATAATCTGAATTCAGTGTGCAGTTTACTTTGACGCGGGGGTGAGCAGCAGAGGTGGGGAGAGGCGGGGCTATTGCCTCATCATTATCAGAAAATGATCGTATAGGGCGTACACACGGAGCCGTTGGACCCCCCAGAGCGTTGCGTATGCCGTTTTATCCACCTTGGGACCCGTTATCGTTAGCGTAGTCGTTTATATTCTGTCGTCCTGTGGCCGAATGGTCTATATGACATAGAACGGTAACGGAAGCGACCGTTATCGTCCTCGTGTGGCCGAGGCCTTTAGTTAATTGGTTAATTGACATCAAATGTATCTGCACCTATATTATCAATGAATTGTGAATTTTGAAGCAACAATTACCTTACTTGATGTTTGGCCAAAACAAGCAACACATCACCTTAATAACTTGGAATGTGCACATGCACCATTTTCAGATTATTTTTTAAAACCTAAACATGCATCGATTCGATATTGATTTAAAATAATCAGCAGATAAATCAATAATGGTAAAACTTAGTTGGTTGCAGACTTACTCGGGTTGCTGTTACTAGGATTAAGAGATAATATGCTGCAGTGGTACTGTCTTAATGTCCACTGCAGAGGTTTTCACTGCAACGTGTAAAAGATGATGTGGAGATTCCCCTCTGTCTCACCTTCAACTTATCACCTCTTTTGATCTTCTCTGAATTGTTTCATTTTATCATCCTCTCCATTTTTTTTGTATTTAATCTTCATCAGTTATGGATGATGGCATTACATCTTCTGTATCAGCGGGCCTCTTCTGCCCAGATTAAGGTTCTCCTCTGGCCTCTTTTATCTCTGGCTCTCCACACTTATATGGGTTTCACTCATCGGCGCTTACCACCGAGCAGGCAGCGGGAGAGGAAGAAGAAAAGGAGGGAGATCAGGGACGTGACTTAGGGAGGCAAAGATGAAAGTATCAGAGAGGAAGAGACAGAGGGAAAGAATTGAAAGAGGGTATGCGGAGGGTATGATGATGTCTTTGGGGAGGCATGGAAAGCTCCATGAAAGGGGCTTGACTGTCCACCAACTGAATGAGCCCCACTCTGCTGATAAGGACGATGAAAGGAATAATGATGACAGTGGGGGTGCCAATAGGGGGCTATTTTTAGATGCCTTCAGCTTGCCTGGTGTGTAACTGTGTACTTGGTGAGCCAGAGAACATTTCTTAACATGGACCTCTTTGTGTATGTGCAGGTCATTTGTGCAGGCGTGTGCTGAGCTGCATTAATGCAAGGGTGTATGTATGGGCATGTCCAAGGGTGTGTGAAACTACAGTGTGTGTGTGTGTCCTAGCGTGCACATGGGTGTAGGTTTAAGCCACGTGCCGTTAGTGCTGACTACAGATTCAGGGAAGAGCTGCAGTGAGGAACTCAATGTGCCCTCTTCATGAACACACTGAAAATGGCTTTTCAACAGCTGTGCGTTTGAGTGTGTGTGTAAGTGATTAAGGTGTCTCGGTGCTATGCGTGTCAATACTGCGGATAGATGGAAGTGTCAAAGGACTGCAGGGTTGTGTGTGAAAGCTAGTGAAAGAGAGAGAGATGTGAGATAAATGTGTAGACATCTTTTTTTTGGATCAGCAAAATCAGCCGTACAATATCACCATTCATACATGTAGTTAAATACATTATTCATTTGCAAATCGATTATTGACCAAAAAGTGAGGGTTTAGCTTTTAAAATGTGTTACTAACTTCCTTTTTTACCTGCTACCTTTAGTGCTTCTGGGAAGTTTAGCTACATTGTGTTTCTGCACTTTCTATATTTTTCCGTGAGGTATTTCAACCAAATGTGAATGCCTAACGTATCTTTGTAGCCTTCCACCTCAAACTCATTCTCAGTCAACAGGCTTGTACAGTCTTTAGTGCAAACACTATGGCCACAGAGATGCAGATTACAGTAGCAGAGGTCGAGTAGTAAAATACTAAAGTCAATGTAGTAATACTAGTTCGATATTAGCTTTTTGTTCCTGGAGAATGAGGCTTTCGACCCTTGAATGTCTTTACTTGTTGTGAAAGCTGACACAGCTGTAGCACTGCCCTGTGTAATTGAGCAGTAAACATGTATTGGTTAATGGCGCAAGAAATAGCACAAGGTCTATTTTGACATCCTCGGACAATCACTTTACTTTATTTCCCATTATAAAACATCTTCTTTCAATGTGTGTAAAATATGTCTGTAGTGCTACAGCACATTTGCATGTACATGTTGTTTGCTCACACACAAACCTCTAGCATCAGCAGCAGGACTGCAGCCACACTGAAACCAAGCCAGGGCTGAAGGAGGAGTCTCCCTCAGGGCTGACTCAGCAACAACAGGAGGCAAAGTAAGGAAGAGAGGGAGGAAGAGGGAGACATATAGATGAGGAAGGAATTTTATATCAAGCTCTTAACATCAACCAATCCGGCTTTTCCTCCTTTCGTTGCCAGCTAAATATAAATAACACACATCAGCCTCTTTTTCCTGTCAATCATGATGAGATCTGCAGTTGATGGCTCTTTTGTCCTCATTCTTTACAATACACCCTGCTAACATTCATCTGCAGATGCTGTGGGCTTTAGCACCACCATAAACTGTCTTTGAATCTTATTCTTTGAGTAAATGTGTTGTGTTGGTGAGCTTATGATGCCAGCAGGTCTATTTGTGAGGGTTCACCAGATAAATACATTTAATTGTTTGGTGAGTGAATGGAAAAGTAATGTTAATGGTGCAAACCCTCACACCAGACTTGTAGGTGATGCATACAATATCTTAAATTAATGTTTCCCTCATGATGCAAGAGCCGAATATTTAGGCTATTTAAGTGGCTTTCTCTTTTAGAAGGTGAGGAAGACAAATTCATTTTTCTGAGGGATTTGGAAAGCTTAATGCCTTGTCTCTCGCCCTCCTAGCTTGAAAGGAGCTGTTTTTGTCCCGTTCCCTCCTGAGACTATTACCCTACAGATTCAATTTCCCCACTGTGAATCTAATCAAGGATAGTTGCAATAAAGTTTTTTTCTTGAGCGCTATGCAGCAGCCATTTATGGGATTTTATAGCATATCCACATTATGACAGTCTCGGTCAGTCTGCTCCTCCAGAGGGCGAGGGTTCACTTCCTACATTCAAAAGGGAGTAAACTTCCTTAAACTATGTCTTCAAAGCTTTTTCACTGTCTTTGTTTGTGCGTCTTTGTTTGGGTGGGTGTCAGTGGGGGTGGGGGTGTGTATTATTTTGCATATTAAACCTCCATAAGCAGTTTTTCTGGCCACTTGAGGGCAGTGGAAACACCCTACAGTATAATATATAGAGGCGAAGTCCCTCCCTTTCCGGGGGGCTCCATGGGACCTTATTTCGGAAAAAGTATGTATTGAAGTCAATGGAGAGAGAAAGATTATCTTTTGATCCCGTTTGAACGAATTACACATATGATGTTTGTCAATTTAAAAGATAATTTTGCAAGTCAAAAAAATAAAAAATTGCCGTAAAACTGTGAAGTAACACATTTATTTGTGTGAAACCGCTCAATGAACTACATCTCCCGTCTCGCACCACACACCAAGACGGCCGTCACGTTGGCACATTTCACCTCTTTCTTTCAGAATGAAGCGAAAAGTATTAAAAGAGGTGAAAATCACTACAAGTCTGGGCACGTTGAGAGCTGTACATACACACAAGGGGAGTTAGTCGGGACCGGCTTTACAAGGTTTCGGTGAGTAACACGAGTGTAATGTGTAACGTTAATGTCAGCTAGCTAAATTCACTTACGCGACTTCGCCACTCTATAGAGAGGCGAAGTCCCGCCCATCTACTTCCGACCCATGGGACCTTATTTCTGAAAAAGTATGTATTGAAGTCAATGGAGAGAGAAAGATTATCTCTCGATCCCGTTTGAATTGTGCCACGAATTACACATAGATGTTTGTCAATCTTAAAAAATAATTTCCACGTCAAAAAAGTCACAGTTTGTCGTAAAACTGTTGAAATATAAGACTATGAAAAATACGCAACTAGAACAACTACAAATCCCAGAATCCCGGTCCCACATGCTGGCTCTTACGGAACCGACTAACTCCCCTTGTGTGTATGCACAGCTCTCAACGTGCCCAGACTTGGAGTGATTTTCACCTCTTTAATACTTTTCGCCTCATTCTGAAAGAAAGAAGTGAAATGTTTCAACGTGACGGCCGTCTTGGTGTGTGGTGCGAGACGGGAGATGTAGTTCATTGAGCGGTTTCACACAAAAAAAGTGTTACTTCACAGTTTTACGACACCTTTACATTTTTTTGACTTGCAAAACTATCTTTTTAAATTGACAAACATCATATGCGTAATTCGTGGAACAATTCAAACGGGATCGAAAGATAATCTTTCTCTCTCCATTGACTTCAATACATACTTTTTCAGAAATAAGGTCCCATGGAGCCCCCCGGAAGGGGAGGGACTTCGCCTCTCTATTATCAATTCATAAAGTTGATATGAAAATCAGCTAGATATTTACATATTCAATAGATATGGAGCAATATTAGCATTGGTTTGCAGTTGTGTTTCTGTCAACCTAAAGAATATGAATCCAATATTCACTTTTCTTATATCTCTGTTTTTTTAGGCTCCATATCTGTTTTTTTAAAGCTTTTTTTCTAAAAACAGTTCCCAGCTGCAGACAGTATACAAAATAGGTTGAATATGGTATAGTTAGCTTTAAAGAAATGTGAAACATTTATTCGTAAAAGGAACACATTTGTATATTTATTTTCTCTCAAACTATAGGTCATAATGCATTTGTATTTATATATGTGTATCGTTAGAGAGCGTTTTATTACAGGCCGAATGTTTGTGACCTCAGGCTTTTCAGTGACAAAACAATTACTTCCATCACTTCTGAAGGTCTAATCGTGTTGGCGTTCAGTTTGAGATGTGATGCTCTGTGCGGCTAGACGACACGCTGATTATCTGTGGACAGTTATACTTTCTGTCCACTATTATGATAGCCGTGTCCTGGTTTAAACACATAGATGTATTGTCCACCCCGATGTCTGTGGCACAGCAGCTGTTCCTGAGGTTTAGTCTTGGCATGGCTCTTTGGCTACACTTATTAAAGCATGTAACGTTCATGCTACACTTAGCTGGGGTGTTCGCTGGAGTGGTTGGTGGTTCTGTCCATGTGTTGACGCGAGTCATGGTAATCCACCGGCTGCTCCGCTATGCTTGTGCATAGAATAGAACAGACCTGAAAAGCACCATAATGAGGCACAGGCTGAAAGAAAAGGCATGTCCCTTTCCAATTCTCTGAGCGAAAAGAAAAGAGTAACATAAAAGAATAGAAC
The DNA here is from genome assembly GCF_902827175.1 of Gymnodraco acuticeps. Taxonomy (NCBI): domain Eukaryota; kingdom Metazoa; phylum Chordata; class Actinopteri; order Perciformes; family Bathydraconidae; genus Gymnodraco; species Gymnodraco acuticeps. The sequence continues at coordinate 852 of NW_022991765.1, read as the reverse complement.
ACAAGAAAGAAAGATGAAAATAAGCCTCACAAATCCAGGTTTTTGGCTGCGCTGTCTCTTTGAGTTTATCTGTTTTTCATGCATGTGTTTTATTATGTTAATGAAATGGATGGCAGAGTAACGGTTTTCAATGGAAGGAGGAGAAAAATAGGAGGGAGCCGCAGCTACATGTCATTGATAAAAACAAATTTAAATTGGCTTCCCTCTTCCTTAAACCCTCCATTTTTCTGTACTCTCTTTCGTTTCATCTCTTCTTTCTTTTACAAAGCGTCAGCGCAAACATCACAAATCCCAGTTGCTCACACAAAACATGAAAACGTGTTCATTGTCATGTTACAGTTTAACTACAATAAACAGTATCTTTCATTGTAGCTGCCTGGAATCAAATAATCCTTTGTTGGATTTGTCTCTTATTTGATACCTTTTTCTATTTCTTTCTACACAAAGAAAACATTCAGATTACTGACGTTTAGCTGCAGTCCTATAGATGTTTGCATCCAGTATACTGGTGTCGGTAGGCACTCGTACCCTCGCTCTGGAAAGGTCTTTTTGTTAGAACAGACTCCTCCACTCGCGCCTCGACAATCCCCCTGATAGGTGTTCTCTGAGGAGACAGAAAGGGTACAAACAGAGCTGAAGATCAGAAGAGGTTGTACTTTGTCTCCACTGCAGAGAACATCAAAGCGCTGAGTCCTCGGTGTGCTGTGATGTTAATCTTTCTGCTTTAATGACCTTTGACCTCCACGGGTTCAGAGCAGAGAGTGACCAGGAGGAGTCAGACAGGTTGGACACAATAAAAGGACATTATTATTGAAACAAAATGTCCCCCTCGGGTGATCAATGCAGGTTCTT
>NW_022991764.1:0-22402 GCF_902827175.1 Gymnodraco acuticeps | reverse complement strand
AGAAGTATTATCATGTAATCCAAGGTTAATGGAGCACAATTGTGTTTCCCAGAGCTAATAAGCATGACATAAAACACTATTCAACTCTTCTTTACTAGTACCCTGTATTAGGCTTCTACAACTCTGGTTACTTTCACATTGTGACAGCTGCAGAGGGGGAACCCGTGAAAACAGCCCAAAACTCCGGGACTTTCACACACACATGACTCGTACCGGGGTAATTACGGTAATACAAACTACAGCACTTACTGTGATATTTGGGGCTGCCTTTGCTCGGGGGAAGGTCGGCGAACTGCACCCGGTGTCCCGACATCTTCTCCCGGTTTGTTTGAAAGTAACTTCCACACACGCGGTGAATCTCTCTGATGTGGACTCATTCACCGACACACTCCTTCACACACACACCGGTGGTCCTGCTGCTCTCAGTGTGTGTGTGTGTGTGTGTGTGTGTGTGTGTGTGTGTGTGTGTGTGTGTGTGTGTGTGTGTGTGTGTGTGTGTGTGTGTGTGTGTGAGCCAGGACTGCGGTCCACTCTCACCTCTGCTCTGAAACAGGAAGAGGCTCCTTCTCTCCTCCTGCATTAAGAAAAAATATACAAACTTTTTGTGTTCACCCCTGAAGTCCACGTGACTGCAGCGTGACGTCATAACTATACAGCTTTCAGCCCATGATGAAGTTAAAGGAAACTGATTTGGGAAACATGTATTACAGGTAACGGGATTAACAGGGTACAACAAAAGGTAACTGTATTCCCTTAAAATTACATAAAAGAAATCAGATTACTGTTTCATTTCTAAATAATTTGGGATTACTAGCAGGATTACAATGTTAGTTAAAACCTATGGTGTTTGTTGTAAAAGGATCAGATGTTATCTATTCTTGTAAACTGTACTGTTCTGTCGGATAATACATTGATATACGTTTTTTTAAAAGGCACAGTTTCCTTTTATAATAAAGTCACTCTGCTTAAATGTATATGAGGCTACACCGCCACATAGTGGAGGAAAAGTGAAACGCTATCAGAAGGTTGGCCTTATAATAAACGTCAGAAAGGAGGTGGACACAAATAATAATTATAAATAATTATAGCAGAGAGCCAGGGGCGGACTGGGACTAAAAATCAGCCCGTGCATCTCGACCCACTTCGGTACCACTAGCAAATTGTCAAATTACAATTTTTATGAACTATAATTGTTATTATTGCCTTTAATTGTGATATTTTGTTATTTTGATGCCGAGTAAATTACTTAGACTTCGAATATTCGGTTACAATAAGCCCTGCATTGATATTGTTCATTAAGAAAAAGTAAATAGCTAATGAGTAAAATAATTCTTCCATCACTGCATATGATATTAATCCACAATAACTGGAGGAAAGTATATACTTCACTGATGGACAGCAACTATGAAGACAGGCCTACATTCAATACATTTTAAATCATGAAGGGGAAAACAGCAGACTGAGTCCTCCATGGTGAGCAGGATATGTCCTCAGGAGTGACCTCAAGAGACTTGAAATGGATGCTAATGCTAATTGATAGCTGCTTTGTAGCTGCTGGATGTGTAAATTAATTAAATAAGGTTTTCAATGTTGTTTTTCCAGCTTGTTTGTACTGCATCCGAGTTGCCAAGGCTAATTACAAATGTAGTTATATAGTAAAGTAACCTGATTACTTCTCGTGACATTTGGATTACCTCAATATCAAACGCATTGCAAACAAATACAAGAATAAATAAGTATAAGATGTTTTTTTACTTCTGTGACTCCCCAAGCAAGTCAGAGGGTTATCATAAAAGTTAAATGGAGCAAAAATAATGCTATGAAATTGCACTTTCGATATAGGTTTGACTCATCGGAAGTGATCTGTGTAGGAAACCAGTCACTGATCCTGCAGCCTGACCTGAATGACTCCTGAGTCACTGCATGTTATAAAGACAGCAGGAGACAAACCTATGATGTAATATAAGGATCCCATTACAGCAAAGCGACGTTTGAGATTAGAATTGAAATCAAACATGACATCCAATCAGGTTTCCTCAAAACTTTATTTGTGATATTTTGTCAAAAGCCTAGAAAAAGAAACTGGAATAATAGAAACAATAGGCACAAATCAAACTCTCTGGACTTGTCTGATGTGACTTTTGTGCAAAAGAGAGTATTAAACAGTAGCTATAGAGACACAAAGCAAACTAGATCTGTCTGTCTATGAAGCACACACATGATAGAAAAATATCCAGTCTGCCAACAAAAGGCCAATAAATACGCGTCCACCCAAACCATCACACACTTTCAAACCACTGCCAATAAGTCGGCATTATACAAAACCAAAGTATGTGCACTGCACTTCCTTTCCCCCCCTATGATATAAACCTTATAAAAAAATAATTTCAAGCATGTAGAACCCAAGCAGGATCATCTGTCCTTTAACTCTCTCACGCACATCCATTTTGCTCAATGTACATTTTGGACAGCGAGGCGGCCATGGACTTCGCCAGCTCCTCGTCTCGTTTCCTCTGCATCTGAGAGAGTCTGCACCACTCCTCGTACTCTGGGTTTTGGAGACTCTGATCCAGCAGGACGTCGTAGTGCCCGTTACTCAGCCAACTCAGCCAGATGGACACTTTGGACACGTCCTCCTCCCCGAGATAGTGCACCATGGTGGACACGGTGGGGCTCTCCAGACTCCCCCCTGTCGTCAGGTGCATGTTGACGTCCAGCATCTGGCTCATGGCGAGCAGTTCGGGGTATCCGGCCCACGCTCCGTCCTGTGCCGCGTTGATGAGGAACTCCCCGACATCTCCCTCGATGATGGGGTTGAACTCCTCCAGGTGGTCGGCGATGTGGTGCACCGTCTGCTCCCTGAGCTCCCCGTGCCTCGACTGGTCCCCGAAGGTGGCTTTGCACACCGCCCTGTACAGGCAGTTGCCATCTGGAATGATGTGGTACCTGTACTTGTGTTCCCCTTGGAGATACTTGTTCTGTTTCTCCACTTCGGCCAGGTACCGGGTCACTTTGCTGCCTGTTTCCGGGTGCTTCTGTGGAGGGGAGTCCTGCAGGACGCTGAGCTCAAAGCCCCGTTTCTCATCAGATGCTGGCACGCCATTGCTCAGATCCTTAAAATCATCCAGGAGGAGGTCTACACGACGATCTTCTCTAAGGGGAACTACTTCCTCCTCATGTAAGGACCACCCATTGCTTCTGACAGGAGATTGAGAAAAGGTGTCATCCTCGCTTGAATTCCCAAACTCCCTCTTGTTGTCTTTTCTGCAGATGTGGTGTGTTTGATCTCGAAGCAGCTGTTTGCAGTCAGAGAAAAGCTCATCCCTGCCATTCCTCAGATGATCTATCAGGTCCTCAATCACATCAGAGTCACCACACAGGAAACTGTCACCATTTGGAGACACAGGAGGCTTGGTCTTGGTTTCCCTCACGACATGGACTGGCACAGACCTCTCCAATCCATCAGGTCTGCGGATGGATATCTCAGCAGTGGAGGTGAAGTAAACCGGCCTCATTGATGAAGCTTCGTAGCAGGAAAACGCAGGCATGTTTGCGGAAGAGTCTCTCACCGGATCAGTGTTTGGAGAAGTGGCGCGTTGGTGCGTAAATCCTGGTTTTGGTGCGTCAGAGGAGTTCAGTCGCTCAGACCCAGTCAGTAAAGTTATGGTAACTTTGTGAGACGACCTCGGGTAGTGTGTGAGCGCACTGTTGTACAGCTGCATCTTGAAGGAGTCCTTTATACTGAACGGCTGTTACAGAAACATGACAACAACATCTAAAAATACCCTCCATGACATCAACAACAGCGGAGTTGTGGTCTCCATGGTCCTGAGTCCCGACACCATTCACTCTCAGACGAGCAGGTTTAGACTGTTGCGTCATTTGCTGTTGGGGCGCCTCCCTAATTTTAGACTTAACCGTAACAAAACACTGTCTGATCAACTGGGTCAAATTAGACACCATGAAACACATGCTATTTCCGTTTGGTTGTCAAAATAAAATGCATACAAATATGTCACACGTCATTTTCAATGTATGATATGTTTTCATCCTGTTTTAATGAGTCCTGCGTTAAGTGTTTTTTTTTAATCAAAGATATTACTCTAGTGACGGTGGAGATACGAATTGGTTTTAATTGTCTCTGTGTTTGGTTTGTAAAGCACTCTTGAGTTACCTTTGGATATGAAAAGTTCTATATACACAAAGTTATTTTGAAAATCTAAACAGCCTAACTTCCGGTTGCCTTCATGCTGTTGGTATGCGCGTTGACGCAGCTCTCCAATCTGAGGTCAGTGCGTCAGAGTTTGAGCTCTCCACTAATGTGAGGGGTTTGATGTGTCACAGTGCACTGATTTCTAGGATGATGTGAAAAACTGAAATGCATTGAAATAGCACCAAAAAAAACACACAAAAATAGGGGAAGAAAGTGACAAACGTTATTTATTATAAGCAAATAAAAACGGCCATTAAAACGTACATTTGGACAAAAGCAGAGGTAATTGGGTTTGGAAAGTATGAAAAGGACGTTAAATTATCTAAATAAACTCATTATACCTCCTAATTACTCAATTAACTTTGAGAAAAACGTTTCATTAGTTCATATTTTGACTTGAGGGGGAACTAATAATGAAAAATAATGTATTTCTAGACACAATTAACTCGTACTACAACTAAAATCCATACAATTAGCCCTTCTTATATAACACTAAAAACGTATTAATATAATAATCATTTAAGTGTTAAACACAGTTTTGCCCGCAGTAAAGTGTTGGTACAAGCATTCCTTCTTAGTTTGGTCTGAAAATAGCAAAGTGTCTCAAGTTAATCTCTATTCTTCTGAGGGCAAATTCTCCTGTGTTCTTTCTCGCTGTGTCTTTAAGCCTCTCAGACAGTCAGAGGCCGTATACTAAACCAAAAATGGCACAACATATGTGCGCTTGGCACAACAGCAGGCCGCTGCATGCCTAACCTGCTCAGTCTCTATTTATAACACTGACTGTTTCAGCTGGTCGAAACACAATCACTGTGAGGGCTTAATATAAGCTACCGCTGTTCAATCAGTTATGAAGCTTTCCAGTAAACCTTTAATTAAAAAACAAGAACTATTATTCCTCTGTTAGCTGTACTGTTCTGTAACACTTTAAGTGTGAATCTGTACGACTACTGCCTGAATCTGCTTCATTTGTTCAGTAGGTGAACCTATATCTGAAATATATTGGTTTCTTCTTTTCTAAGGTAACATTGTTCTGTTGTCTTACATAATAATAATATCCCCAGATTAGATAATTGTAACTCAGTACATTTTTTAAGTGACCCTCTTTACTTAGCATGGGCCTCTTTAGTGAAGACATTTAAGCAATTTATTATTTCAGAACTGGACGAAATATTATTTATTATATTATTTCAAACTATTTGTACCTTTAGGCCTGTAGGTATTGATCATTATACACGTCATGTTGAGTTGCATTACACAACAACAACCACCAGAGGGCGTCCTGTGTTTATCAAGTGGTATTGCAGTGGGTGCAGTGCCACGAACAGCCACACGGGGGCGCCATTTCCCCACATATGGAGCTGACTCCTGTCTGTTAGCTGCAGAGGCTCCAGCAGCAGCTGCCGCAGGGCTGTGCGGGGAATACAAATGAGAGCATTGATCCTTCTTCTGTTGTCTTTAGAAACCTGAACCGCTGCTCTAACCTCCAGCTGGACGCTTGGCTCCAAATAGCACTACCGTATAACCTTATTACTTTGTTTTTATAGCGATTATTGTTCATTTTAGCGAGAAATTGGAGCAACAGTCGGTTAGATTATCACAATAATCAACGACAAAAACACAAGGAAACATGATTCAGTCACTATGAGAATGCAATAAAACGATAAACGCTAAGACATAAGACCGAAAAGTGCAGTAGTATTTAAATGATGATGGTAAACACGATATAATGCCTTGTTATACCCGATTATGTGGTGATACAATGGATTTTAACCTGACATAAACACTGGGAATACTGAATAAAGCACGTAATAATTCTGCATGATGTGCAGAAAAACTGAAGGGAAATACAATAAAAAAGAGCTAATTGGTAGGCTATTAGCCTACTGAATACCAAACAGGAGAGTAATCACAATCTGCAACAAGATAACCGTGATTCAGTCCCTCAAAGGATGCAACACAATGATAACCGCTAATATAGTGTCAACATGAGAGGAAAGTGCAGTTGTGATCACATTATTATTGTACACGATATAAATCCGCGGTTATATTGTGATTAAACGGATTTTAAGATGACATAAACACTGGAAATATTGCAAAAAGCACGAAAATGCAGTAGATAATTCTGTATGATGTGCAGAAATACTGAAGGGAGATAAAAAAGAAAAGAGCTAATCGTATTAGCACTCAAAACACCAAACAGCCTGCTAAAAACGCATCGCCTGTAGCAATGATAGTGTTTTACACCGTGTTTGTGTGATATGTCACCACGAGGTCCGCAGTGCTCCTCCAGCAGCCTGTTGTTGTTGTTGTTGTTATTGTTGTCATTGTGCCCGCCTAAATCAACGTCTTTCTGCGGTTCATAATTTAATATACATGGTGTCTTGTTAGGGGGGGGGGTCTGCAGCAGGAACAGACTGTATCCATGTCAGTGGATCACCATGCTGATGTCAGAGGTTTTGGTGGGAGGATCTCTGGTTGAGTCACGCAGCTGTCAAAGATAGCTGTCAGCCAGGATCAAACACAGTCAATGAGAGGGGCTGGAGAGACGCACAGATCTCAGGTAACCGCCAGCACAAAGTAGGTTTATTAAAAGAAAACCGGAGGGGAAACACGCGCCTTTTCATGAATAAGGATTTTCGGTTATTCGGATACACGCTGTGGATTTCTGGAGGAGACACACCACACAAAGACCATTTCCCTCTGCGCGTCACCGGGAAAAAGTGGGCATTTTTGGACCGAGATGAAGACGAAAAAAGGTACGTTTGAAGCTTTTTAAGTGAACTAAAGTGGAATTGAGTGTATATAAGCAGAGAGAGGGGGCTAACAGAGCAGTTTCTCCTCATATGCAAACCATGCAGTCTATTGTTTCCTCTCCAGACATGACAGGGGCTTTTTCTGCCATGTGCTGGCGCATTGTCAAAAGTGCATTAAGCTCGGTTTGTGTATTATTTCTGCTTCTCTACCTGGGGTTTGTTCACGTTTTGACACAATAACACACGGCTGTGTCGCCATGCGTGTTGTTTCCCCTGTCATTCTTGTCGTCTTGTGATTAGGCTAACTTTAAAGCTCGCGTAAAATGTGAAAACTGGAATAAACGAGTGGTTTTATTTGAGTTTGAATGCGGATTTAAGTGGCTACATTTGTGTCGAAGTTGGAGCAAAGCGATGATATGAGTCAAAGTTTGCTGACTGTTGTGAGTTTTTAGGAGTTTGCAGGGTTACATTTCCACAAATACATCGACCGCTAGCATCTTTAAACTGTCTTCCGAGCAGAAACACCTTTTTCTGTTTTAAAAAAATGTCTCCAAATCCGAAAGTAGGCTAGTGTTCATCCTGACCCCATTGTGGGAAGTTACATTCAGGGACCTCGTGGTGCAGAGCTCACACAATAGAAAGCCCCTTACAAGTTGTTTAAACTCACAAAAGCAACGTCTTGGTGGCTTTAAAACTCACTTTCTGCCCATTGTGTGAAACCAAGACGGTTCAGAGCGAGTTAGTTTTGTGGAGAACTCACTGTTTTGCGTGTAGAAACTTTTGAATTGCATACAAAGAAGCACGCAGCCCTGGTTCTTTTGTTTAGTCTGGAGACGCTGATTTGCAACAGGTCTCCCCTCCCCCTTCCTCTTCCTCCAGCCTGCTGCGTAATTACCTCATCCTGTTGGCCGCGCACACTTTGGGAACTTTCTGACTGCTTTCCCACTACTTTGCCTCGGTGCACACTGTATTAAATAGCCTCTGGATCTACTTTCTGCATTCTCTCAATGGCGTATCGCTGCTGTTCATTGTGAACTGCCTGTATACACGCGTAAAAGTGACATAAACAACATATAATAATAATAATAATACAGAAAAAGTGCTTATTTTTACGTTGTGCCATTTGGACTTTTTATAACATGATCCAAAAGTCTTTTCATACCATATGAGGAACACTAACCTAAATGCCTGACTTACAATCTGATCAAAGTGTTAGCAGTTAATTAGAAGGCTTATCCCCCCCTCCCTCTTTTCCATTCAATGTAATCCAAAAGGCCTACATCCTGTTTGATCATGATTGACTTTGATTACTCCAAATGAAACTCTGTGCTGCCTCTCTCAGACACAACCTCTCCTCCTCCATGCAGGGACTGTTTCTTGAGGTCAGCCTGGCTACTTATCCCAGCATGCTTTGAGTCAAACGGCTGTATTTGTTGAGGCAGGTTCTATAACTGACACAGCATCAGACCAGCCTTTGTGACGTCTCCCCCCCTTCCTTCCTAACCTCCTCCTCCTCCTCCTCCTCCCCCTCCCCCTCCTTGCTCCTTATATGAATCACATGGCTGAACTTGACAGCTTGCTTCTGACACATCAGCTGCCTCCCAGACAGCCTGTGTTTGGCGAATGGCTGCGGCACAGCGCTTAGAGGATACATATCCTTTTGTCTCATGCTGTGTTTTCTCCTCGCTCAGGTTTGATGATGCTTTCGGGCAGCGAGACGGACGACGAGGACAGCGTGGACGCGCCTCTGGATCTGTCGTCCAGCTCGGGGAGCAACGGGAAGAGGAAACGGCGGGGAAATCTACCCAAAGAGTCTGTGCAGATCCTCAGAGACTGGCTGTACGAGCACCGATACAACGCCTACCCCTCGGAGCAGGAGAAAGCCCTGCTGTCCAAGCAGACTCAGCTCTCAACACTACAGGTACACACTCTGATAACATCACACGGGACTGAATCACTTCCTGTCGAGATGACAAACACAACATGACACATAAACACAGAGTTGAAGGTCATCCAGAAGCAGCTTGGTGTTGAAACGGTGTGAGACACCGTGAGTGAAGTCTCTCCCGTTCGGTTCCCTCACTGTGGGTTTGGCTCAGTTTCCAGGACAGGAATTTCCCTCCCTCCATCCCAGCTGTCTGGGAACAATGCAGAGTCATTTACATGGTGGAGTCTCTGTGAGCCAGTTACAACTAGCCTGCAGGGAGAGACACTGAGATTACAGCGGCACAAAGGAGGTTACTTTTTAGAGTAGGAGCCATGAAGCTAACAAAGTGGTTTGTTTTATTAGTCATTCAGTTTCTTCTATATTCTTTTGTCTCAGTAAGGGTTTGGAGTTTTCACATGTGGAGATTACTCATTATAAACACCTGTGTGTGGAAGAGAGGGTGATATTACAAAACATTACATATAAACTAGTACAAACCTGATTGTACTTTTAAACAACAACAACAACAGCAAGAACATTGATATGTAACTTAAATAGTATTTAGCCATAAGATAAGAAGTACTTTTTTGATCCCAATTTGGGACATTTTTTGCATTGCACAAATTGAAATGGAAACATCTCAATAGAAATAAAATAGCATTACAAAAAAGTAGAAAATATACATGATGTAAGCTAATGGTGTGAGATCCATGCCTCTCGTGTACGCAGTGTAGATTCCTCTATTGAAAACCCAGGTGTGAATCTTTCCCTGGGGGAAGTGCACCTGCATGTGTCAGCAGTGATCCGTGCACTTTTCTCACAGCATGATTTGTTTTCTCTCCTGCAGGTGTGCAACTGGTTCATTAACGCTCGGCGGCGACTCCTCCCAGAGATGCTGCGGAAAGACGGCAAAGACCCCAACCAGTTCACCATCTCACGGAAAGGCAGCAAAGGGGGGGACAGTTTCTCCGACAGCTCGCAGTCTCCGAAGCACGGCAGCCCAGCAGGGGGTCCGGAGGAGGAGAACTACGACCAGCGGGTGCTAAGCCCCTCCATATTCGACGTCCCAGGAGTCCTGAGGAAGATGACGTCACCTTCCTCGTCTCCGACTTCCTCGTCTCCATCTCCGTCTCCATCTCTTTTCCCCATTCGCCCGTCTGTCATCTGTCACACCACTGTCACCGCGGCGATGCAGCCCCTCCCCTCGGTGACGATGATGAACTCTGAGCTGCTGCAGGTTCAGGCGCTGCTCCGGTGCCAGGATGACGAAGGGAGCCCTAAACCCCCCCCCACTACCACCATGCTCACGGGCATGGAGGGGAACCTGAGCCCCCGCAGCGGGCTCTTCAACACGCCCCCCCCGACCCCCCCGGACCTCACACAGGACTTCAGTGGCTTCCAGCTCCTTGTGGATGTTGCCCTGAAACGGGCTGCAGAGATGGAGCAGCAGGCCAAACAGCTGGTGTCTTAAAGCGCAGAAGAAGAGGAAAGAAAGTGACTTTGTGTCCAGACTTTGGGTCTCCTCGGTGACTTCGGGTCTCCTCGGTGACTTTGGGTCTCCTCTGTGACTTTGGGTCTCCTCGGTGACTTTTGGTCTCCTCGGTGACTTTGGGTCTCCTCGGTGACTTCGGGTCTCCTCTGTGACTTCGGGTCTCCTCTGTGACTTCGGGTCTCCTCTGTGACTTCCGGTCTCCTCTGTGACTTTGGGTCTCCTCGGTGACTTTGGGTCTCCTCGGTGACTTTGGGTCTCCTCTGTGACTTTGGGTCTCCTCTGTGACTTCGGGTCTCCTCTGTGACTTTGGGTCTCCTCGGTGACTTTGGGTCTCCTCTGTGACTTTGGGTCTCCTCTGTGACTTTGGGTCTCCTCTGTGACTTCGGGTCTCCTCTGTGACTTTGGGTCTCCTCGGTGACTTCGGGTCTCCTCTGTGACTTTTGGTCTCCTCTGTGACTTTGGGTCTCCTCGGTGACTTTGGGTCTCCTCTGTGACTTTGGGTCTCCTCTGTGACTTTGGGTCTCCTCTGTGACTTCGGGTCTCCTCTGTGACTTCGGGTCTCCTCGGTGACTTCGGGTCTCCTCGGTGACTTTGGGTCTCCTCGGTGACTTCGGGTCTCCTCAGTGACTTTGTCTGCAGATCAAATCCATACGAAAGCCTGATTATTTCTATTTTTGGTAAACCAATCAAATTGACGAGTTTTTTATTGACTGTATCGAGGTGCCTTGGCTGTTTATTCATTTCAAATACATGCGTATGTTATCTACTACATGTGTATCTTATTTGCACACAGGGACCAAAAATGTTATCAGAGAAATGCTGCCTGTCTTACGTCTTTCCATTATATCGTTTTAGGGAGCGGAGAAGGAGTTAGTCGCGTCCGCACACGTTTACTGTTGTACATTTCACAGATGAGTTCATGCTCGGTTTGCCTCGTTTGTTTGCACACTAAAGGCAGAGGAAGGTCATCTCAGTGTCTTAAACATACTTCATCTATGACAAACATATTCACTACTGTAGTAAATGTTTTCATGAGTACAAGTATAGTTTTTATTTTGTTATTTAGCTGTTTTAAAAGAAACTCCTGTGCTTTTTTGTTTTGTTTTTTTTATACTCTTTTCCCATCAAGGGATATTTCAGATGACCAATGTAGCAGGTTCTTAGTCTGAGCCTCCATCCCATCACTCAGCGGAGAACCGACGGCCAGTGGACTGTAACATTAAAACACTACAGATGTTTTTGTTTCGGCATTTGCTGACAAAGACAGCATTTTCTGAAATCACCAAAAAAGCATTTCCATGTATTATAGAACCATGTGTATAGTTAATGTGACATGATGCCCAATGATGTGATTTCTTTTTTCATACTGTGCAATGCTTGTGGCAAATAGGGGTCACATGGGATTCAAATAAAGTTTTGTTTTTCTACATCTCAGAATCCACCGTGTGGTATTTACATATGCTAATTTGTAAAGGTGGGAATCTAGAAGATACTTTAAAGAGGACATTTGTATGTTCATATCAGTATGTAGTGTCTCTACTGCAGTGGTTCTCAAACCTTTCCTGTCAGGCCCCCCCCCTTTGGAGAAAAAAAAAAGTCGGGCCCCCCCCAACACAAATAGTCAGGCTCAGTGGCGGCGCCAGAGATTTATTTTGGGGGTGCTGTGGGGTAGCTTGACGTTTCATAGAGGGTGCTCAAACATTTAGGGTTTCCCATTAAGGTACCGGGCGCTACAGAGGAATGTTCTACTGCAACACTCCCCACGCACACACACAGTGTACCCGCGACTGTTACAATGAAGGCTCGATAATCAGCTCACGGCATATAGGTGTAAGCAGGGGTCAAGTGCTATTTGTATAGGTGGTGTGTGGACCTCACATAGGGGGGTCCGGGGGCAAGCTCCCCCGGGAAGATTTTTACATATTGAAGTCAAAAGCATCAATCTGGTGCAAAATTAAGAGATCTATGGATACCTCTCTCAACACCCATTTGAAACAGAACTGTAAACAGATTTACTTTTTCTTTATGGATATTTTACAAATCACTCCCCGCGCACGCACACAAAATGGCTCGTTCCACACACACACACAGTGCCGAGCTTTAATGAAACACAGAGACCCAGACGTAATAGTACTGTATCATATTATTTTCGAATCAATACTTTTTCAAAATATGATTTATCTTTCTTTTTTTTTAATTACCATTTTTTCTCCTGGACCTTGAGAACCACTGCTCTACTGTGACATTTCTCCATGCTTCAAAAAGCTCTTCATTTATCTCATACTACCTGTTGTGTGATTGATAAACCGCCTAAACATGTCCCGCCCCTTAGCCTATCACTCACAATGTTTTTGAGCACTAGCCAATAGGATGGGATGTCACTATGTTCAAGAACTTTGGGATTTTAGCCTTTACAGACCATTGACAAAACACACTACAGGAGAAGGAAATAGGGCCTCCTTAAGCTTACATCACTTAGGGATAAGGTGTGTCGAGTCGGTTAATAAACAGTCAGAATCAGTTTAGTTGACATGCTTTTCCACACACTACCGTTACAGAGACATTCCTCTGTGTGTGAGAGGCTCCACAACAGCTCCCGCCAATTAGCATAATCCTGCATAAATTAGCACCAGTAAACGGCAGACGTCAACAGTTCCTGCCAGCGGGGCTTTATGTGCTCCTGCATCTCAATGGAGTCGATGTAAGTCAGTTTACAACGCAGCGCTGCTCTCTGAAGGCCAGCAGGACAGCTGTTCCTCTGCTGAGGCTCCATGGCTCAATGGGGTCTGTTGTTTACACACACAACCTTTCACTTTATACATGTGCCTCAGTGGTGGAAGATCCTTTACTGAAGTTAAAGTGCAAATACTATGGTCTTAAAATACTCCATTACAAGCCCTGATTTAAAAATGTAACTTAAGTACAAAAGTATTAGCATCCAAATATACTTAAAGGTACAAAAAGTACTCATTCTGCACATTTCAGAATAGATTTTTGGAAAGATCCATTCTGCATAACGAGTACTTTTTTGTACTACTTTAAGTACATTTGCTGATAATTCTTCTCTACTTCATATTATCCTGAGTACTTTTTAAAATCAGGACTTTAACTTGTAGTGAATAATATATTACAAGTATTAAATGTCCTACAATTACACATCGACAAACGACACTAAAATGCTCTTAAATGTATAACAACGTGATAAAATAATACTGTGGAAAGATCCATTCTGCATAATACTAGTACTTTTTTACTACATTTAGCTGATAGTACTTTATATAATTCTGCAATGGGCCAATTTGCAGAATGAGTACTTTACATAATTACAATGTTGAAAACAGGACTTTTACTTGTACTCTACGTACTTTAAGACCATAGTATTTGTAATTTATTATTTTTTTGTGTGTAATATATTTTGTATTGACATTTGGCAGCAAACAATAACAGTGTTTTTTCAAGACATACATCTTAAGTTTGTCTGAAATGCCATAAAAACAGTAACAAGTACGAACAATACGAACATTAGGGAGTGATCAGGACTTAGTATTTGTACTTTAACTTAAGTAAAGGGAGTACTTCTTCCAACACGGCCTAAATACTTAGTTTTACTCAGATGTCAACACATGCTTCTCCACTCCTCCACCTTTTGTCGGCCGTTAGAGGTTAGGTCAAGTCTCTGGGACTCTAATCAGGGTTTGAACAGAGCTCCAGGCACTCAGTGGGCATTTGAAGCCCACCACGGTGGCCCTGAGTCAGATTTTATACAAAGACACATTTCCGCAGACCCCCCCCTCCTCCTCCTGAACTCTGGTCGCTGAGGTCATCCTCCCCGACTGATGTGTGAGCGGCGAATCACAAGGAGCTGCACGTACAGCGTCGGGCTAAACCAAGGCCAGAAGAGATGCATAATTACGGGGTCCCGCCCCTGCGGAAGAGGGAAAAGCCCTGAAAACACACCAGGCTGGCCTTGTAATCTGCTTGATTATATTCCAATTGGAAACACATGTGGAGACAAGGGAAGAAAGACAACGTTCTGGCAAAGATATGTTTGTTTCACTACAAAAACGTTTAAATCGTGCCAAGTTTGTTTGCCTAATATCTAGTCTTTACACTTGATATAAGACATAATAACTTAAGAATGCAGTGAGATGTAGGGTCTTGTTTTTAGACGATCCATCTTGTGTTGTTAAGTAAAAACTCTTGAAAGCGTCTTATTTTGAGTTGGATCTCAGATGAAAGAATGCAATTCCTGAAAAAATTGCTCGTGGGAATGCTTTATGCTGAAAAGCTGACGCTAAACTGCTGAAATGTAACGTGTAAGAAGAAAGTGAAGAATTTAGATTGAAATGATACATGAACACTGGGGGCTTGAATGTGTGATGAGAGAAGAAAAGAAAGTAAAAAGGCTTGGAAAAGCAGCAGAATATTTGAACTGCAAACTTTTGAACTAACTTGATGGCGAATTATCTGTCACCATGCCAACGGCATTTGATGACATCCCATAATACGCTTAGATGTGTTGATGGCTGCATCGTTACCAAACCTGTGAAGTTTTGGGCCGTTTGGAGCATTTTCACTGAAGTTATGAGAAAACCGTGTTTCATGGCGAGTATTGTTGTTGCCATGGCAACGGCATTTGAAGAAATCTCAAAACTGTCCCGTAGATGTCTTCACAGCTGGACTATTAGCACACATGTGAAGTTTGAGCACTTTTTGAACATTTTCATTGGAGTTAATGTATAGCGACATCGTCTTTTATGGCGAGGGATGCGTTTCCATGGAAACGGCATATGATGACACCCCATAATTGACGTAGAGCAGGACCATTAACCATTATCTGAAGTCTGCTGCTCTGAGCATGTCAGTTGGAGTTATGACATCATCGTGTTCCATGACACAGGTGTTTATATTTGAGCTAACGAGGTGTCCAGAGATCAAAGGTTTCCATGGTGATCAGTGAGAGGAGAGCATTTTCATTGTTCTGAATGAGAGATAAACCTCTTACATGTGAACGTTTTGTGGAAGAACTGTAACAGATATCTGTGAAATTTCAAAGTGTGAAGCATGTCAAGGAACTTGAGCATCTGAAGTGTACTTTCTGTGTACTTTCGGGTCAATAATGTGGCCATTTTGGCAGATTAACTAACGGTGTGCGGCTGCTGTGGTGGGGAAAGGTGAGGCTGAACTTACAATGGGCTTTAATGGAGACATGTTGAAAGTTTTTGTCACTTCATGCCCTCAAGAGGCATTTTGTTTAATTATTTTTTATCTTTCAAGCAACGAGATGTTTTCCTACGTTTGTAGGGTTTGGGAATTATGGCAGTTTAAAAATAAAATATGAAGACAAAATTAAATCTGTCCTCCACTCGCTGTGACATCACGCACTCTAAAATCTGAAGAAGGCCTCTGTACCAAGGTCTGAACAATGTTTAATATCTCTAAAAGTAAGAATCAAATTTAATAGTTGTTCTACACGAATAATGTCAGAAAGATGTGTAACATTTTAAAGTTGGAATGAGGTTTCTGAGTGAAAGCATGAATGAACAGTTAGCAGTTGAAGTTGCATCAAGATTGTTGAAGTCTGAAGATTTCCTCCATTGACTTCAATGGTTGAAAATGTGATGAATTATGAGATGTATCTCTGGAATTATGAAAGTTATGAATGAGAAAAGTAATAGCCATCGATTCCCGACCGAGCTGAACGTTTTGATGTTCGAACAGAGTTTCTGCGATGTTCAATGTGGGAGAAGAATAGTGCAAAATAACCCGGCAGAATAATAAAGAATTAGAGTACAAGTTTTCTATTACATTGCTATTGGAAACTCACCAGCTAACATCAGAAAACAGAACACTTATGAGCATTTAAGGCTTATTCTTCTGGTAAAATATAGTTCAAAATAAGATTTCCCAGCTAATTACAAGTTCTGATTTATCTAAATATCCCACAAAATCTTACCAAGCACATTTTCACTTGATCTATTGGCAGATTATTTTACTTATTACCAGCCAAAACATGTTTTAATTATTTGTTTACTTGTTTTTGGAGCAGCATATTGTCCAATGTGATAGGAGCTCATACACTAATATCTAGTTCCTTTGAACATAGCATTATTTTATATTCAATCTATGAGTGGTACAGATACTCAGCTTAGGGAAGACTTTTGTAAACTGGCATACATTCTGCATGCATGGCATTAGAGCACTTGTTTATTATGGAAGAGCATTATGGCCACATGTAAACATTTTGACCATTAGTTTAAAAAGCCCAAATTCTGAGGTTAAAGGTCGACACAGGGGCACAACAGGGGAGACAGAGGGTGTTTCTCAATGTCAAGGAAGGATACTCCAGAGCCACTATTTCAAGGATGCTACGTCATCGAATCCCGCCGAAGGACTGTTCCAATGTCCAGATGCTTGGAATTCTACCGAGGACTGAATCCTTCGTTGCGGGAAATTTCGAGGATGCACCAGTGTATCCTTTGCGGTCTTAAAATCCCCACAATGCTTTGCGCACGGACCAATTTCCCAAATCTTTGGCGGAAGATTTAAGACGGGGCCTCTCATATGACGCACACCTGCACACTTGCTAACCTCTTCCATTCTTCGTTCTCCGAGTGAAAGGAAGGATTCTTGCCTGACTCTGAAGGACCTGACTTGGAGGGACATGTCTTACCAAGGAAGCGTCCTCGACATTGAGAAACATCCAGAGAAAGAAAGACAAAGTTCTGGCAATGATATATTTGTTTTAATGCTGATAAGAGCTCATACACGTGCCATAACATC
This sequence comes from Gymnodraco acuticeps, assembly GCF_902827175.1. Lineage (NCBI taxonomy): Eukaryota > Metazoa > Chordata > Actinopteri > Perciformes > Bathydraconidae > Gymnodraco > Gymnodraco acuticeps. The sequence goes on along the minus strand of NW_022991764.1, from coordinate 5,231 downwards.
AACAGTGTAAATACAAAATGTATATCTGCTTAATATTAATTTTTTTTAAATTTTAGTTTACATAGGGAAACATTCATTTATGTACAAACGTTTAATCTTTAACTACATCACAAGCTTCAGGAGTGCTGGAGTGTCCAACATTCTACCTCCCTGCTATACCAGGAGCGTTATATTGATATGTTAATATAATAAACATAAATAAGAAGTCAATCCTTTTGACAGACATATTCAAATACAAGTAAAAAATACTCAAATGAGCTTCGTCTACATAAAATGGCATTAGGTTTGATCTATTCATTATGCATCCTCTCTATACTTAACTAAAGGAAATACAAATTATACCACACTTCATCACTTGAGTTCCTTCACAGACGCCACTCAATCAGGAAGTCGTTAAATAAGGACAGGAATATATATCCGTACCTAGAATTATCCAAATGGCACAAAACTCTTCCCAGATCAAAACAGAGGATTGGACTTCACACCAACGTCCTGCATTTCTGTTTTTAAAAACAATAATGTGGGGGTAAACTGGCTCAGGATTGTCTCCACATTCAAGCAGCTGACAGAAATACCTTGTTACATTGAAGTAGTGATGGAGTGGTGCAGGAATGAGTCCGAAAACCCAGGAATTACTTAGCATTTTATCACTTCGCTTGTTTTGAAGTTTGTACGGTGGCCCACAGGTGCCATAAACATCCAAACTGCAGTTTCAGACCACACGTTTTATATACTTTCACGTTTTGTTCTCCTACGTCAGTAAATACCCCAAATCTAAGAATGGCGGTTGCTAACAAACATTAGCCGCCTTTAGCTTAGCGGTGTGTGCAGCCGTGCGACCGTGATGTAGTTTGTTTATAGCCTAGCGTTAGCTTTATACTTCTGGCGATAGCAATTAACACTTTAAATATCACAACGTGTTAATATGTGGAGATTATCCTGCTGAACAAAACGTGAAAGTATCGTAAACGTGTGGCTAATTCCTGCGATATACTGAAATCCAATGGTAAAATCCCGTTGTGATGCTAGCTTCAGAAATCTGTCATCACTGCACCGCTCTGAGATGTTCATTAAAAAGATGGCATGGGTGCTTTTCTTTAAAGATCATGGCCTATTCTGGTGACAGGGGTTATATAAAGTAAGCCATGGGTCTCACTCACACACACACACACACACACACACACACACACACACACACACACACACACACACACACACACACACACACACACACACACACACACACACACACACACATCTTCCCCTGAGACTGCTGTTGTGCTCGACTATCATATTAGAAATTAAGGCTGATCACTGGAACAGAAAAGACATGCTGCAGAGTAAATAAAAACACAGTATGAGGGCCTTGTCGTCAGTGCATTATCATAATAACCACAATGTCTTTAAACAGTCATTGTTTTCCCGAAAGAATAAATTAAAACACAAATACAAAATATTACAAATCGGATATATTTTGTTTGATAATTGCTTGGTTTGGAGGCGAACACAGTGAGGAGGAAACTGTCCTTTAGTCTCAAAACTGTCCAAAAACCCGCCAGTATTGAAGCAGTAGTCAGAATAATTTAAATGCAATATGAGAGAAGGATTACACATGTCTATAAAACAATATAAGTGTCATCATGCGTGTGTTATATTGTATATGTTGTTGCTCAATGTGAATGATGGGCGGTGTTTCCAGTTAGTTGATTCTGCTACCTTAATCTTCTGACCTAGAGAAGAGGAAGCTCTTTCCAAATGAATCTCACGCGCACACACACACACACACACACACACACACACACACACACAGATTATGTTCGTGGCACTCTCTGCAGAAGCTTAAAATCAGCTCCTGACTCAAAAACAGCTCCGGCTCACCTTGAGGAGCGCAGGATGACCTGTTGACCTTATGACCTCTGGCTGCTGGAAAAACCTGTTTCAAGACAGAGGGCCGATTGTTTCGCTCACTAACACTGAAGGTACCTTTACTGAGGGGGGTGTGCTACGAAGCCAGAGCAGTGGGTTAGGAGGTAAGTTTAGTTTTTTACCTATAAATATGGAAAACTCAATTTACCTTGTACCGAAAATAGTTGGAATTCTGCGAAAAAGTTGGAATTTTGAGAAAAATAAATGGAATTCTGAGATTAAAGTCGGAATTCTGGGGGAAAAAGTCAGAATACTGAGATTTTCCAAAAACAGAAAGATGTTCAAATTAGTTTTCAGAATTCTGACTTTTCTTTTTTGCCCTAATTCTCTTCCGTAGTTCATAACTCGTCCTGATTGGCTGAAGTCTGTTTCACACGCTGGTCTTTCACCATGATTTTGTAATGTAATCGTATTTATTCAGAAACAGATATAAACAATAAATAAGTCAATAGGTGTTTCTCCGTTTGATTTGATCACTCGTTGTGTTTGTGTGTGTGATGGCATGTTTACACACACACACACACACACTCCACATGCACGCTGCCCACCTGAAACAACAACATGAAGCTGTGCTACACCTGGTTTTCTCTGTAGTGTTAGGCCACTTCAAAAAAGGGATTTATAAGATTTTGACAGCGAGGGAAAGAGGAGGAGGGAGAGGAAGAGGAGGGACTGCTACATCAAAGCTGGGAGGAGGAAATGAGAGGAGGGGAGGGGAGATAGATAAATTAATTAATTAAATACTGTAAATATACATTTCTTTATCCAGACTAAGCCCACAGTGATTTTGGGAAGTCCGCACAAAACGTAGTTATGTTAGCACCCGAGCCTTACCGTTAGGTGCTATAGGGACAGTGTGTAGGGTATGTGTGTGAGGACATGCATCTGAGTGTCTCATAGTCTGGTCTGAGCCTCTGGGATATAGATCTCGATGCTGTCGGCGCTCTCCGTGGCCGAGCTCTGCCGCACGGACGCCGCTCGTTTGGCAGCTAGCAGGCGCTTTCTGGCCTCCACACGCTGGCGCTCAGAGCTCTCCAGAGAGCGGTCTCTAGCCAGGGGGGGGTGGCCCTTCTGGGGCTTCTTTGGCACGGGAGGGGGGATCCTTCTCTCCTGGACATGGGAGGACAAACTCTTAATGACCACAGGGGGTGGAAGTACTCAGATCTTGTGCTTGAGTTAAAGTAGAAGTACTCAGATCTTGTACTTTAGTAAAAGTAGAAGTACCAGAGTAAAAAGTACCAGAGAAAAGTATTCTCATCAAAATATAGTGAAAGTAGCGACAGTAAAAGTAGTCGTTGTGCAGATTGGTCCATTTCAGAATAATATATATGATATGTTTTATAATGATTGATCATGAAAGTGTTCTCAAAGCTAGTAAAGGTGCAGCTAGTTTGAATGACTTTGTATACTGCAGGGTAGCTGGTGGATTTACTCCAGGTGGAACTAAAGTCTGATTCAACACTTGATTATATTTCACATCATTCATCCAGATCTGTGAAGTAACTAAAGGTGTTAAATACATGTAGTGGAGTATAAGTACACCATTAACCTCTGAATTGTAGAGGAGTAGAAGTACAAAGTAGAAAAAAATGTAAACTCAAGTGCAGTATCTCTTGAGTAAATGTACTTAGTTACTTTACACCTCTGGTAAACACAGTGCTTTGGGTGAGAGAGAGAGAGAGAGAGAGAGAGAGAGAGAGAGAGAGAGAGAGAGAGAGAGAGAGAGAGAGAGAGAGAGAGAGAGAGAGAGAGAGATAGAAGCAGCCGGCAGCATGCATTTGAATGAGGTTAACGTTCACAGTGGCAGCCATTTGTGTGGGTAAGAGAGCACGGCGGTGGCCAAAGCGTGAGGTAAAAGTGACCATTGGAGACGGAGAGGCCCCAACGGTGCATGGCAGGATGAGAGGTTCTCAAAAGCAGCTCACTGTCGACAACAAACACAGACACAGTGACGTCAGGCAGGCAACGACACAACATCTGCATGCTAGCTGAGAATCTTTTACAGTGTACAGTAACGACAGCAGATTACATGCGGGGTTAGTAAAGCATCCCAAAATGAGATTACTGTTGTGTAATAGAAGCTTCGAGTCTTGTCCAAACTGAACGCGTTTACTTTATATCAGGGGTGTGCAAACTTTTTTCACCGAGGGCCACATACAGAAAAATGTACGAAGGACTAGGTCGCTCACTAGAGGTATATTGCCTCATAAGTTAAGTTAGCTAAATCAATCAAATGGAGGTAAAGTATGCTTGTGAGTGTTGGCAGCTCATCCCTTAAAACAGAAGATTGATTATCATAAGGAGAAATAGGAAGGGTGTATTTCAAGCTTGTTGTGTAAATAAGTCATTGGGCTTTTTTCTTATCAACTAAGATATGTTAGAAAATGTTTCCAACTCTAATTGACTGAATTTATTTGTGGTCTTCTCATGAATACTACTGTGTAATATGTGTTTTCATCTATATTCAAGAAGTACAATACAAGACAAGTTTCATGTGTGGGCCGTACTCCATTCTACTTTTTTCAAAATGACCCGCGGGCCGCATTTGGCCCCCGGGCCGTAGTTTGGACACCCCTGCTTTATATTAATATAACAGTTTCCAACAAGAACGGTGGAAGACGGGGAGATTGCACTCGATATTCATTTAAAATCATAACAGGAAGGAGAGAGAGCATGACACATACTTGCACTTCAAAATAAATTACAAACATTTCACCCGTAGCTTTTATCAAGAAGCAAACAATGTTTTTACTGTTACAACAATGAGGTTATGTTTTTCAACGTGCGTGTGTGAGTGGGCACCTGAATGTCTGGAGGGCTCAGAGGTCTCCAGCTGTTGGCTCTGAGTTGGTGCAGCTCGTCAAACTTCAGGCTGATGTTCTCGATGGAGAGCTGCAGCATGTCCCAGAACCCTGCCAGGTCCTGAGAGCCGGGGCGGGGGTGTGCGTCTGGGTTCTGAGGCGCAACAAATACACACAGGTCACATGATCACAAACATACAAACGCACATTGTTTACATGCCAATCACACATGTTTTGAAAAGGGACTTGTGATGATTTGATTTTACCAAAAGTTGCAGAATTGGCCTTTTAGTGAGTGAAAAAAATATATATAATTAATGCACTATGCTGTCAATATATTGTATTAGTAGTAGTAGTAGTAGTAGTAGTAGTAGTAGTAGTAAATAGTAGTAGTAGTAGTAGTAGTAGTAGTAGTAGTAGTAGTAGTGTAGTAGTAGTAGTAGTAGTAATAGTAGTAGTAGTAGTAGTAGTAAAAGTAGTAGTAGTAGTTAGTAGTAGTGGTAG
>NW_022991763.1:0-20978 GCF_902827175.1 Gymnodraco acuticeps | reverse complement strand
ATCAGGTCTTTCAGCATGAGGATCAGGTCTTTCAGCAAGAGGATCAGGTCCTTCAGCACAAGGATCAGGTCTTTCAGCACGAGGCTCAGGTCCTTCAGCACGAGAATCAGGTCCTTCAGCACGAGGATCAGGTCCTTCAAACAGGAGGCGCAGGTCCTTCTGCACGAGGATCAGGTCCTTCAGCACGAGGATCAGGTCTTTCAGCACGAGGATCAGGTCCTTCAGCACTAGGCTCAGTTCCTTCAGCACGAGGCTCAGGTCCTTCAGCACGAGGCTCAGGTCCTCCAGCACGAGGCTCAGGTCCTTCAGCACTAGGCTCAGGTCCTTCAGTACGAGGCTCAGGTCCTTCAGCACTAGGCTCAGGTCCTTCAGCACGAGGATCAGGTCCTTCAGCACTAGGCTCAGGTCCTTCAGCACGAGGATCAGGTCCTTCAGCACGAGGCTCAGGTCCTTCAGCACGAGGATCAGGTCCTTTAGCACTAGGCTCAGGTCCTTCACCACAAGGATCAAGTCCTTCAGCACTAGGCTCAGGTCCTTCAGCACGAGGCTCAGGTCCTTCAGCAAGAGGCTCAGGTCCTTCAGCACTAGGCTCAGGTCCTTCAGCACGAGGCTCATGTCCTTCAACACGAGGATCAGGTCCTTCAGCACGAGGCTCAGGTCCTTCAGCACGAGGAACAGGTCCTTCAGCACGAGGATCAGGTCCTTCAGCACGAGGATCAGGTCCTTCAGCACGAGGATCAGGTCCTTCAACGGGAGGCTTAGGTCCTTCAGCACGAGGATCAGGTCCTTCAGCATGAGGCTCATGTCCTTCAGCATGAGGATCAGGTCTTTCAGCACGAGGATCAGGTCTTTCAGCATGAGGATCAGGTCTTTCAGCACGAGGATCAGGTCCTTCAGCACGAGGCTCAGGTCCTTCAGCACAAGGATCAGGTCTTTCAGCACGAGGCTCAGGTCCTTCAGCAAGAGGCTCAGGTCCTTCAGCACGAGGCTCAGGTCCTTCAGCACGAGGATCAGGTCCTTCAGCACGAGGCTCAGGTCCTTCAGCACGAGGATCAGGTCCTTCAGCACGAGGCTCAGGTCCATCAGCACGAGGCTCAGGTCCTTCAGCACGAGGATCAGGTCCTTCAGCACGAGGCTCAGGTCCTTCAGCACGAGGATCAGGTCCTTCAGCACGAGGCTCAGGTCCATCAGCACGAGGCTCAGGTCCATCAGCACGAGGATCAGGTCCTTCAGCACGAGGATCAGGTCCTTCAGCACTAGGCTCATGTCCTTCAGCACGAGGATCAGGTCCTTCAGCACGAGGATCAGGTCTTTCAGCAAGAGGATCAGGTCTTTCAGCACGAGGCTCACACACCACCTATAAAGATAGCACTTTACCCCTGCTTACACCTACTGTATATGCCGTGAGCTGATTATCGAGCCTTCTTTGTAACAGTCGCGGGTGTATTGTGTGTGTGTGTGTGTGTGTGTGTGTGTGTGTGTGTGTGGTGATGCAGTAGAACATTCCACTGTAGCGCCCGGTACATTAATGGGAAACCCTACATGTTTGAGCACCCTCTATGAAACGTCAAGCTACCCCACAGCACCACCAAAAGGAATCTCTGGCGCTGCCACTGAGCCTGCATCCCCGTTATGAAAACATGTGCAGTGCAACACAGGCTCATTGCAGACACCTGTGATAAGACACACTTTCTGCCAAATACCAGCATTTTCTTTCTTTCCATGTTTTTGCACAGATTGAAAAGTGGCAAAGTATTATAACTTATTGTTCTCGCAAAGGGATTGCAAAATGGTGTTATGTATTTATTTTTTGAGCACACAGACTTATGGAGCATTGTTTTATTATCACTGTTCTAGCAAAGGAATGCTCACGTTCATATTGATGTATTTTAATAAATGTTAACTTGGCCCATTACGTGGCTATTTGTGTTGGGGGGGGCTTGGAAGCAAACAAGAGACAGAAGTATTTTAATTTTATTAGACACCGAATTTATAGCATTGAAAATAATTACTTTGAAAATCATGTATCTGAATGTTTTTGCTCCGAATTTACCTATGTGAAATAAAAATGTAAAAATTCAAGTGAAAAAAATTCGAATGTTCAAATTCAGATCCCAAAAATTCCACGTCAAAAAATTCGATGTCAAAAAATTCGGTGTATAAAATTCGATGTCCAAAATTGCGGTGCAGCATCATCCGGGCTACTCAGACAGGATAAGCAATCGAGCCCTAATGCAATCAAACTGACTTGGCCTATCAGAGCACGGCTTTGTCAGTCATGTGATCACAACAACCCGGGAGAAAAATGACGGAGAACAGCGGGGCTCGCCGCTCGGGTAAGCAGTCAGTTTGTGCTCTTTATTTTACAAGCAGTGAGGGCTCGACAGCATTTGTATCTTACATTAGCTAAATGAGTGAAGTAGCCTTGTGCCTTGCTGTTAGCAAGCTCCGTAGTTATCATTAATTGAAGTGAATCACAACGTTACCGTGTCCTTTTGTGTGTGTGAGGGGGGGTGACGGTTTGCAAAGTAACGTAACGATCACTTCGGTTAGATAAGTCAAGTAGACCATGCTACACTATAAGAAATACTCTCTTACAAAAGCCCTGCATTTAAACATGTTAATGTTACTTTAGTAAAAGTATGCTAGTATAATTAGGAAAGTGTTGTTAAAGTATTTAAAGTAGACAAGTTATACTATTATATTATATCATTTGATTTATTGTTATTACCGATGCACGAGTTGACTTAACTGTTGTAGTTTGAGCTCATTTTGAACAATGAGCTAACTAATTATTACTTTCATAATGGTTTAATGTGCTGACTATTTTCTACATTAAGAGGTTAATAGATGAAGGTCTGGTTTGTTCAAAGTCTCAAAATAGTAGGACCAGAGCCCTAGAGCTCTGAGTAGGACATGCTGTCATAATTACCCAGAGTCCGAAGTGACACCTTTACAATGTTAAAGCTGTTAGATAAATGTAGTGACGTAAAAACTACAGTATTCAAGATAGTGTAGTGGAAAAGAGATAAGGTTTTTTTTTTTTTTTTTTAAATGTTACTAAAACAAAATCTCTTGTTTTGGACTGACAGTAATGATTCAAGAAATAGTAAATAAATAAATACACACACATCAATGTGTTGTGGATGGAACACAACAAATGGTGCTCTTACCTGTGATGCCTCCTCCAAACATTATAACCAGACTGTATCATTCAAACTATAAGTAACAGTTCTAGCTACTTGACTTCAGACAAACAATTCAAAAGACAAAATCAACACAATTTATTGAAAAACCAATCTTTATTTTACGGTGCCTCTCCTTTTGTTTGTATTATTAAACCCTTTCAATCTAAAAAACTGATCAACTCAACAGTTAACTTTATATTTATTATTGTCCAAAGCATCTAATAATAATAATAATACATGGGACTTTTATATAGCTTTTCATGAAACTCAAAGACTATTACACAATTTTGTTCCCCTCTCATATTCACAGGATGGATGATTAGAGACTTTGGGGGAAACCTCAGCTTTATGAACGTCCTGTCTGTTGGTTTGGCCGGAGAGGGCTGAGGGTCTTTCCCTGCGAGGAGTCCTCCTCGCAGGGAAAGACCCTGCAGGCCTGAGGGAGGAGGACCAGGCCTGAGGGAGAAGGACCAGGCCTGATGGAGGAGGACCTGCACCAGCTGCACCTACAGAACTTAGCCCATGCTGGGCATAGTTGTTACCACCTGCACAGGCCTGTCAATTAACAGATTAACATTTAGTGTAACTTATGTATATTATTTCGTTTTTATTTAAAAAAAAAATGGTGATGGTTCATGCTTGATAACTTTTAGTTCACATTTCAATAAATTGTATTTGCAATCCTTTTGTCCGTTATTCTTACTGAAACTGTTAGATTACACATTCACATCTGACTGAAGATTGGTACCATTTATTTATGACGTTCCAAACTCCGCGGTACAAGGCACAAGTGATGTGAAGCTCATAAAGTGAGGCAAATGCATTTGATCAGCTGACTTTTTTTTTTTGCCAAACTTTATAGGCCTGACAATAATCACACTGTTTCTGAGGTGCAACGTAAAACACAAAACAACACACAAATGAAGTTCCTGTTGGACTACAAAACTATTCTCTGTCTCTTAATGTCCTGTACTGCTCTTAAATCTCATCACATCAGCTTCTCCTTTCCCTCTTGGATGTTCTTCTGGACCCTCAGAGAAAGAGAACATGGTGAAGCAGTCCTGTCTCTCAGGCATGTCCTTTCCTAACAGACATATCAAAAAACATATTATTGCAGAGCAAGTGTGTTATTTAAGAAAGAGGTGTGTTTGTTTGTTCATAAATATAATGATTTTTTAAATTTGAATGTGTTTTTTAAATCCAACAGTGTACTACAAAGATAATCAGATTATGAATAAACCGTTCTAAATTCATCAACATTGAAATAAATGTATTATTAAAATAATATTTAACTGTTATCAAAACTTAGTGCAACTGTGGAAGCTTGCTCTGTCCGGTTGTCTCACTGAAAGACAAAGGGTCGCAGCTCTCACTGTGTGATGTTGCTTGGTAAAATGTAAATGTAACGTTTTGCTAATAAAGTCCACTCAACATCACTGATGAGCAGGTGATCTAGTATTCAGCCATGTTTAATGGCATGTCTATCAGAGTATTAGAGTCATTACTTTATGCATTCTTTGTAAAGCATGAAAAAGGTGTACCTTGGAATCCGTGCTGAAGTTCTCTGCTGCTAGGAGTCCAGATCTGTCTCTCCTCCTCTGGTCCAGGTCTGTCTCTCCTCCTCTGGTCCAGGTCTGTCTCTCCTCCTCTGGTCCAGATCTGTCTCTCCTCCTCTGGTCCAGGTCTGTCTCTCCTCCTCTGGTCCAGGTCTGTCTCTCCTCCTCTGGTCCAGGTCTGTCTCTCCTCCTCTGGTCCAGATCTGTCTCTCCTCCTCTGGTCCAGATCTGTCTCTCCTCCTCTGGTCCAGGTCTGTCTCTCCTCCTCTGGTCCAGATCTGTCTCTCCTCCTCTGGTCCAGATCTGTCTCTCCTCCTCTGGTCCAGATCTGTCTCTCCTCCTCTGGTCCAGGTCTGTCTCTCCTCCTCTGGTCCAGGTCTGTCTCTCCTCCTCTGGTCCAGGTCTGTCTCGCCTCCTCTGGTCCAGATCTGTCTCTCCTCCTCTGGTCCAGGTCTGTCTCTCCTCCTCTGGTCCAGGTCTGTCTCTCCTCCTCTGGTCCAGATCTGTCTCTCCTCCTCTGGTCCAGATCTGTCTCTCCTCCTCTGGTCCAGATCTGTCTCTCCTCCTCTGGTCCAGATCTGTCTCTCCTCCTCTGGTCCAGGTCTGTCTCTCTTCCTCTGGTCCAGGTCTGTCTCTCCTCCTCTGGTCCACTGGTCCAGGTCTGTCTCTCCTCCTCTGGTCCAGATCTGTCTCTCCTCCTCTGGTCCACTGGTCCAGGTCTGTCTCTCCTCCTCTGGTCCAGGTCTGTCTCTCCTCCTCTGGTCCACTGGTCCAGGTCTGTCTCTCCTCCTCTGGTCCAGGTCTGTCTCTCCTCCTCTGGTCCACTGGTCCAGGTCTGTCTCTCCTCCTCTGGTCCAGGTCTGTCTCTCCTCCTCTGGTCCAGGTCTGTCTCTCCTCCTCTGGTCCAGATCTGTCTCTCCTCCTCTGGTCCAGATCTGTCTCTCCTCCTCTGGTCCAGGTCTGTCTCTCCTCCTCTGGTCCACTGGTCCAGGTCTGTCTCTCCTCCTCTGGTCCAGGTCTGTCTCTCCTCCTCTGGTCCAGGTCTGTCTCTCCTCCTCTGGTCCAGATCTGTCTCTCCTCCTCTGGTCCAGGTCTGTCTCTCCTCCTCTGGTCCAGGTCTGTCTCTCCTCCTCTGGTCCAGGTCTGTCTCTCCTCCTCTGGTCCAGATCTGTCTCTCCTCCTCTGGTCCAGATCTGTCTCTCCTCCTCTGGTCCAGGTCTGTCTCTCCTCCTCTGGTCCACTGGTCCAGGTCTGTCTCTCCTCCTCTGGTCCAGGTCTGTCTCTCCTCCTCTGGTCCAGGTCTGTCTCTCCTCCTCTGGTCCAGATCTGTCTCTCCTCCTCTGGTCCAGGTCTGTCTCTCCTCCTCTGGTCCACTGGTCCAGGTCTGTCTCTCCTCCTCTGGTCCAGGTCTGTCTCTCCTCCTCTGGTCCAGGTCTGTCTCTCCTCCTCTGGTCCAGATCTGTCTCTCCTCCTCTGGTCCAGATCTGTCTCTCCTCCTCTGGTCCAGATCTGTCTCTCCTCCTCTGGTCCAGATCTGTCTCTCCTCCCCTGGTCCAGCCTGTCTGGATCACCTTGAGGACACTTTGAACAAACAGATGTAAAGTTACATGCGTGGCTTACAGACTTCTTTCCATGCAAACAACTTGTTATCTTCTTTTAAAAACAGGTCATAATCTTATTGTTATACTTAAGAAATGTCTGGATATCACAGTCCTTATACTGCATCAGTTTGAGTATTATTGTGTAGGTCCTTTTTATTTTACTGTTACTTTGGATGAGTCAGTCAAATTAATTTGTTTTCATGCCATATTCATATGCATCACACACGTGAGGGTAAGACACAAACCTATTGAACAAATGCAATGCAATGGATAAGTTTAATGTTCACTGAAGTCACAGATAACGTTATATATCATATTTAAACAAATCATTTCCTTGTCACTAAAGCATTGACTACGCTATTCATCGTCCTTAAATGCAGGCATTCAAATACATGTTCCGTTGTACAGCCACGATAAGGCTGTTTCTCAAGTGTGAGGATAATACTATTAAAAGAGGCATTGGTAATAATATTAAAAACAACAATGTTTGGGTCGTTCGTCGGATAGGCGGTTAGCTGCAATAACTAACTCCAGTTCAACAAACCATATTACAATATCTAAGGGAACGTTATTATCTTGAAATGTGACGTTCATATTTTAAAGATACACATATTTCATTGTGAGGTTGATTTAATATACACTAAGCCTCTCTTCAACAATACGTTGACGTTAGCTAGTCTATTTTATGCTATAGTAGAGCATAGCGAATTTAAACAAACCTTAACAATGCATACAGTAACCTAACTAGCAAACTAACTATCTAACGTACAAGGATGACCTTATTTTAGCAACCTCGCACAGAAGCCTTCTGGTATACAGTAGCATCCCACTTAATGTTTTACACTCTTGGATGCTACGCATAGCATCGTTAGCACAGATGGAGCTACGATTGTCACCTCTGTGGAAACATTGGTATAACTGCCTTTTTTAATTTATATTTGAGTGTTGTATGTTTTTTGTAATAATGGACCAAGAGTCTCTTTAAATAAAAGATGATGATGATGATGATTGCTCAAATGCTAACCCAACTCTAAACATTCATTAACGTTAGCTTAATAAAAACACCAGTAACATAACATAAAGTACGCAGGGTTGACTTACCGAAGAAACTGCATTCATGGACGGTCTGTTTCAACCGCAGATAAATCCTATATTTGCAGGACGAATAGTCCACCAGGAGCAACACAAGAAACACGGCAGAGTTCAAGTAGTGTTCTCCTCATGAGCTGAGCCGCTGTAGCATCACGGAGCTAACGGAGCTAGCAGAGAGGAGCTAGGAGCAGCAGTCCCGTTGTCATGAAGGGGGAATCTAACTATATACAGAATATGTTTTTGTAGATCCAGGCTAGAAACATGTTCATTTTTTAAGTTGGACATTTTAACAAAGGGTCTACGGGAATTGCTCCCATCTGCATCCATCGCCTACAGTTTGCAGCATTGGGCTTCACCGCACTGTCCCGGGGTTTGCCGCTTGGCTCTGATAGGCCAGAAGTCGGTTTGATTTGCATTAGGGCTCGATTGCTTATTCTGTCTGAGTAGCCCGGATGAGGCTGCATCGCAATTTTTGACGTCGAATTTTACACACCGAATTTTTTTACATCGAATTTTAAACACCGAAATATTTGACGTCGAATTTTTTTCACTTGAATTTTTACATTTTTATTTCACATAGATAAATTCGGAGCAAAAAAAATTCAGATTCATGATTTTCAAAGTAATTATTTTCAATGCTATAAATTCGGTGTCTAATACAATTCAAATACTTCTGTCTCTTGTTTGCTTCCATAGACCTGACAGAAAAAGTTTGAGAACCACTGCCTTAGAGGGATATTTTTCAAGTTTGTAATACTCTTATCAACATATGAGTGGACAAACATGTTTTATGCAAATGTTTGTTTATTATCATTTGATCAATGACAAATATTCTCTTGAATATTCTCAACACAACAACCTCTCTCTCTCTCTTCACTCTCTCCCAACCCTGTGTACTTCTCTGCACTGAGCCAGTTGCTCAAACAGACAAGCCTGTTTACAGTTGTCGGCGAGATGCCGCTCCTCTCTCTTCATAACAGTCAAAGCATGAGACTGAAGTTCCCACTGTGGGTCAAAACAATGCGCTGTGATGTGCAGTCAAGCTGTAGCCCCCCATTTACCTATCGCTGTTGAAAGCTTGCTGCTCGTAGACGCCGTGTCCAGGCGTCTCCCCAAGCGAGCAGCTGGAGCGGGGCTGTCAGCATCAGCTGGGTGCTTGGCTTGCTGTTTAAAACACCTTTTCTTGTATCCATATCTCTCTCTAGAATCTCCCACCATCCAACTAACAACAACAACAACAACAACAACAATGTCAAGCTCTGAAACTACGGGCGGGCCGAGGACAAATACACATGCGTTAATCGCAAGTTAAAATTATTCGTGGCGTTTAATTTTTTTCCGTTAATGCGTTATTAACGCGTTAACTTGACAGCCCTCATTTTTATTTATTTATTTTACCTTTATTTAACCAGGATAGGTCTCATTGAGATTAAAAATCTCTTTTTCAAGAGAGTCCTCGCCCAAGAATGGTAACAGCACAGTTTCAGACAGTTTTACAGTTACAAACAATTAAAAAACACACAATCACAACACAGTCATACACCAAGTTTAGCCAAAGCATTTACAGACACAGCGGCCTGCTTCAAGGTCAGTTAAAGTTGCTTTGAGTGTTTCTAATGAGACCAGCTCTCTGAGTTTCAGCTCAGTTTGAAGCAGGTTCCAAGCTTGAGGGGCAGCGTAACTGAACGCCCTTTTCCCAAGTTCAGTACGGACCTTTGGTTCAGTTAAAAGGAAAAAGTTCTCGGAGCGAAGCCGATAGGATCCTGTGCATTTTCTATTTATGTACATCCTTAGATAAGGGGGAAGAGCACCAAGAATAGCCTTATATATAAGGATGTGCCAATGTTTCAGTCTACGCGTGGTCAGGGAAGACCATCCAACACGAGCGTATAGATTGCAGTGGTGCGTCAAGGATCTGAGGTTTGTGATGAATCTCAGTGCACCATGGTAGACGGTGTCCAGCGAGTGAAGGCACTGAGAAGATGCATTCATATAAACCACATCTCCATAATCCAGCACAGACAGAAAGGTTGCAGACAGTCTCGTTTTGGCCTCATAGGAAAAACAAGACTTGTTTCTAAAGAAAAAACCTAATTGTATTCTTAATTTTTTCAAGAGTTCCACAATGTGTGGTTTAAAAGAGAGCGAATTGTCAATTATAATTCCAATATACTTATACTGCAACACAGATTCAACCTCCGTCCCCTGCAAGGTGGTGATAGGAGGAAGGTTCAAGACCTTGGCTTTTGCTTTCGAGAACATCATTAGCTTTGTCTTGGCAGCATTTAAAACAAGTTTCAAATCACACATGTTGGATTGTACAATGTTAAAAGCATTCTGGAGCTGACAAAGAGCCTGCTTCGGGGTGGACGCAGAACAATAAATAACTGTATCATCAGCATAAAAATGCAAATTTGCATTCAAAACATTGTTATTAAGACTGTTAATGTAAATAATAAATAACAATGGTCCTAAAACAGATCCCTGTGGCACACCCTTGGATACCAGAAGGGATGTTGAAGTTAAGCCTTCTGCCCGCACACACTGTGATCTGCATGAAAGATAGTTCTCGAACCAACAGACAGCCTTACCTGAAAGACCGATACCAACAAGTCTTTGTGACAGTAAGGCATGATCCACTGTGTCAAAAGCCTTTGACAAGTCAATACAAAGTGCTGCGCAATGCTCTCTATTGTCTAAGAAGTAAATAAGATCATTTACTACTTTTAAGGCAGCTGTTGTAGTGCTGTGTGTTTTCCTAAAACCAGATTGAAACTCAGATAAAATATTATTTATTGATTGACCAGTGATTCCAGTACTTTATTTAAATACATAATTTAATAATAATAATCGAATACACAGTAAATACTGGAAAAGGTTGATCAAGTCAAATACCTTTACTCTAGTTTCAAATGTTCTTTTCATTAGTATTTAATGTCATGTATGTAAACAGTTCCTGAAACCAATTACAAGTGACAATAGAAAACACATTTCACTTAAATATAGTATTCGCAATCTTTTGAATAATTCAGAAATAATTAAAAGCCCTGTTGCCAGCCCCACTTTATTTTTATTGATATATACAACTGACGTCAGCAAGTGTGGCAAAATCAGTATAGATTTTTAAAGGATAAAATGCTTTTCATTCATGTCATATTATTTTCGTTGTCTCAAATAAAAATGCAACAAATATATGTATGCTTGAATACCTCATTGTGAGACTTTTGCTTTGGCTGGGACGACAGGCAGTTTCAGGCGACAGTGCAGATGGTACAAGAGGATAGGTCGAATGGTCTGGTCTCTGATGCCATAGATAAGAGCACTCAGGCACCTCGGTAAAAGAATAATACACACATAAAGAAAACTGCGGACACGCAACATTGCTAATCTGTCGGTGACTTTGGCTATAGCTTTGATCAGGGGGTTGTGTAGAGTTGAAGAAAGACTGAGGCCCAGCTGCACCAGATGCAGCAGCAGAGTGTTACGAGCTTTACGAACTGAATCTTTGTCTGTGCAGGCCGACCTGGCTGCTATCATCACACCAATATAGGAGCAGCTGACTGCCACACCAGCTGACACAAACAGAAAATAATTGTAGGCTTTGTCATGATCACCAGAGTACCTGCCAAGCAGCATGTTTTCTTTAGCACAAAAATCTTTCATCCGGAGGTTTACCAGGTCTTCAACTGAAATATCTAACAGGAGAATAACTCGTGCAACATTATTGAGTGAACTGAAGGCCCAAACCACAATGACAGCCACTGCTGTGTTTCTGATGGTAATGAAAGTAGAGTGCCTTAGTGGGTAGCACACAGCTACATATCTCTCCAGAGACATCACCACCAGTGTGAGAGGAGAAATCTCTCTTGTGATATCAGCAAGCATGACAACAACACCACACACAGGATATGTCAGCCTTATTTGAAAAACAGATAGTAGGAACAGTAGCTGGCTTAATGCCATGTGTAGAGTGTCTGCAAAAAGGAGGTTGAACAGAAGAACGTATCGGGAGGTTTCCCTAAATACAGATTTACACCTCAAGATGAATAACATAATCCCATTGATGCAGAGAAACACACAGCATGGCACTGTAATCGGAACAGAAAACAACACAAATTCTAGTAATCCCCTTTCAGCAGTGATGTTAGTCTGAGATGACATAATGGAGACTTTTTTTAAAGGCCTCGCTAGAGGGTTTTATCCAAATAGATAACACATTTGAATAAAAGACCTTAAAAAAAACCTTAACCTTTTGATGTTTTTATAACACAGAAGCACACATAATTAATTGAAAAAACAAAAAATGTTCTAAATAAATTAAATGTTCACATAAAGCAGTGACTGGTCTTCTCGGATATGATGTCAGCAAGCATTGCAAGAACAACACTGTTGGAGGCCATGTCTGATTCTATGTGAGCAGAGCAGTTCTGCTAGGCGTGCACGTTCACAAGAACTCAAACCTCACACAAACTCCACGTGACACAATGACGATTAAGCATGGCAATAGGACAGGAATGGGTGATGTAATCCTTAAGGAGAGGAGGTAGAAAAAGAGACTTCAAAGAGTTAAAGACATTAAGAAATACCCCTCCTATATGTTGCTGCCTAATATGTATTCAACAACATTCAATGAAGGGTTACCAATACACACACATGCATTCACACATGCTTAGGATATTCTGTTTATAATTCATGTTTTCATATTACTGCTATTGTTTATTGGCCAAATATACATTTATGTTTTGATGCTTTGGCAAAATTCAGTTAAATATATAATATATAAATAGTTAAAATCTATAAGGAGTTTATGAAACAAGTAGGAACATTTTCTAGTTTCAGTTACTACCGAGTAGACAGGTACACATGTGGACATCTCTTAAATGTCCACATGTGTACCTGTCTGCTCTGCTTTGGTTGAATTTCTAAACTAATTGGATTGTTTGACTCGGCTTAATGCTGTTTGGACTTGTTCTTAGATGACGCTTGTGTGATATGTGTTGTTGATCATCAGGATCAGAATATGATCACTGTTTCTGAAACTACACAGACCAAACTGTTGTGTTCTTATCCCTCGATAGATAGACAGACAGACAGACAGCGATTTCAACGGTTATTGGGCCTGCATCATGGACCTCAAGCACATGGCTGATCAATAACAAATGATATGAAACGCTGTCACGGTGCACCCTCTTTTTGCATGCAAACCTAAATGACCTGTCGACCCAGTATTGTTTGCTGGCTGGGGTTATGTACAGCGCTGCTGGGACCACGTGTTTGTAGGGCCTCACCTGTACTGAAGATCTTACGTTTTCTCTCAACAAAAAAGCCAATCAGTCTTTTATAATGGATTTTGGAGTTTTTAAGAAAAGAAGATTATATTTCTGTTCCTTATAAAATTATATTCTATAACTTCAGTAATATGTTTCCCAACTCATTTCATTTCATTTCAAACCTTTATTTATACAGATAAATCCCATTGAGATCATTAATCTCTTTTTCAAGGGAGACCTGCTCAAGTAGTTCCACATGAAACATAACAACATAAACAGAACAACAAAAGGACATCATACAGCATCATTTACATAATGATCCACATAAACAGGTACCAACAGCTTCCGATTGAGTCGCATCCAACCGAGCTTTAAAAACATTTAGTGGCACCAGATTGTTCAGTTTCCATTTAATTTGCAGACTATTCCAAGACAGAGGACAGCTCTAACAGCTGTCTTCCCTAAGACAGTCCTAGCAGTTGGCTCATTTAATAAAACCACAGCATGCGATCTCAGGCAGTAGCCACTTACAATTCTCCGTGAGATCAGGGAGCAGATGTAAGATGTAAGTTTCCCTAACATGGCTTTGTATATACAAATGTACCAGTGACTAAGCCTCCGTACAGTTAGTGAAAGCAAACCAGCCCTTGCATACAGGGTACAGTGAGGGGTTAATGCTTTACAGTTTGTCACAAATCTCAGAGCGCTGTGATACGCAGCATCTAACTTGACCAGGAAATTGGCAGCAGGTGCATTCATATAGATCAGATCACCATAGTCCAGCACAGGTCAAAAGGTCACAGAGCCTTTTCCTGGCCTCAAGCGAGAAACAGGACTTGTTCCTGTAGAAGAAACCTAGCCTAACCCTCAGCTTTTTAAGCAGGTTATTGACATGAAGTTTAAAAGAGAGACAATCATCAAGCCTTGTATGATGTGAGGGTCTGCGGACAGAGGGTCTGCGGACAGAGGGTCTGCGGACAGAGGGTCTGCGGATAGAGGGTCTAAGGACAGAGGGTGTCGTATTGTCATACTGATATTCTGTACAAACTGTGAAGTCCACTGAGACAAATGTAACATTTGTGATATTGGGCTACAGTGGCGGCTGGTGGAAAATATTTTTGGTGGGGCTGTTGATATAGTGAGTAAAACACATTTTTTGGGGAGAAATTACCCCTTAAATGAAGACTTCTGGTGATGTAATGGCACGTTTCCAGTGCAGCGCGGAGCTCGCTTTAATGCTGCGTTCAGACCGGACGCGATGCGAATATACGCTTCGCTCTAAACGCTCCTATCGCATCGCTCTAGTCGCTCGAGTTTCACCGCGGCTGCCAGCTGTGTTTACTCGCATCATTCAAACAAGACGCGCTCGGGAGCTACAACTACAACAAAATGAACTTATTTGACCGTGATTAAATTGTAATACACGTTTCTAAATGATGCCGAAGTAACAACATACTGATACCGGTTAGTAAAAACCATGAATTAACGCTTTGACAAGTCTGCAGACAGACGGCAGAGAAACACCTTTTAAAATGCGTGTTTTCTAAATGTAGCTTGGCTAAGCTAACGTTATATATGCTCCGACCGTCCACACTCACAACAACGGCCTATACAGACATAAATAAAGCAGCGACTGTATTCTCCATGACACAGGCAGTCTGTGGTTTGTACTTGTTGTCTAGTTTCTGAACAGATCGTATCTGTCCCCGGCTGTTTGAAGAGCAAGCATGGGAAACAAAAGACAGCATTTACCTGTTTGCATCCAGCTCGCCATGCCTTTCTGGTGTACCAGCTACGTGAGAAGCCTCGTTGATACGTTTTGTCTTTTTCACGAGCTTGCTGCGATATATACAAATCGGGTTGGTCCGGTCCAAGGTCTTTAAGCAACAGTTTATCTCCCAAACTTCTGCTTTCGAAAGGATTGGAGATTAGCTCTTGAACGGAATTGGGCGGGGACCGAGGTCCGGCGACTCCACCTGCACACGAAGCCATTCTCATCCAACTCATCCAACACCTTGGTCACTCACGAGTCTAAAAAACAACTCACGTCAACGCACGTAAGCAACGTGGACGCCAACGTGGGCGCCAACGTGGGCGCCAACGTGGGCGCCAACGTGGGCGCCAACGTGAGCGCCCTTGTGACCGCGCTGTCTTTAAACAACTCTCCTGTTATCTCAATCAGAACAACCTTCTGGATCCGCACCAGTCTGGTTTCAAGGCAGGTCACTCCACAGAAACTGCTCTCATTGCTGTCACGGAGGAACTGCACACTGCCAAAACTGCATCCGTCTCCTCTGTCATCATCCTATTGGACCTGTCTGCCGCATTCGACACGGTGAATCATCAGATCCTCCTTCGCACTCTCCAAAAACTTGGAGTTTCAGGCTCTGCACTTTCCCTCCTCCCCTCATACCTGAAAGACCGTACCTACAGGGTGACTTGGAGAGGGTCTGAGTCCGACCCTTGTCAATTAACTACGGGGGTCCCTCAGGGCTCTGTTCTTGGTCCCCTCCTCTTCTCCCTGTACACAAACTCGCTCGGATCAGTCATTAGCCCGCATGGTTTTTCTTACCACTGCTACGCTGATGACACCCAATTAATTCTGTCCTTTCCCCGCTCAGAGACCCAGGTCGTTGCACGCATCTCTGCTTGTCTAGCTGACATCTCTCAGTGGATGTCTGCTCACCACCTCAAGCTCAACCTTGACAAGACTGAGCTGCTCTTCCTCCCGGGAAAAGATTGTCCCACTCTTGACCTAACAATCAACATCGGCACCTCAGTTGTTTCCCCGACTCAGACTGCAAGGAATCTGGGTGTGACCCTAGATAACAACCTGTCCTTCACTGCAAACATCGCTGCTACAACCCGTTGCTGCAGATACACGCTTTACAACATCAGGAAGATACGTCCCCAGCTGACTCAGAAAGCGACTCAGGTTCTGGTCCAGGCTCTCGTCATCTCACGCCTAGACTACTGCAACTCCCTCCTGGCTGGTCTACCTGCATGTGCCATCCGACCTCTGCAGCTCATCCAGAATGCAGCGGCTCGTCTGGTCTTCAACCTTCCTAAATTCTCCCACACCACTCCGCTCCTCCGCTCCCTTCACTGGCTTCCGGTAACTGCTAGAATCCACTTCAAGACACTGGTACTTGCTTACCATGCTGCGAATGGATCTGGCCCTTCCTACATCCAGGACATGGTTAAACCGTACACCCCAGCGCGTGCACTATGCTCTGCATCAGCCAAACGACTCGCTGCGCCCTCGCTGCGAGGGGGACCCAAGTTCCCATCGGCGAAAACACGTGGGTTTGCTGTCCTGGCTCCAAGATGGTGGAATGAGCTCCCCATTGACATCAGGACGGCAGATAGCTTGCACATCTTCCGGCGCAAACTGAAAACTCATCTCTTTCGACTCCACTTCGAGCGTTAGAATTATTAACGAAGCACTTTTATACTAATAAAGGACTGGCTTACCTAAAGCCAGTTTAGTAGCACTTGAAATGTTTGGCTCTATGAAACCTGATGTACTTTATGATTCTGTTTTCTTCAAGGTTGTGTCTTCCTGGTCGAATGTACTTATTGTAAGTCGCTTTGGATAAAAGCGTCAGCTAAATGCAATGTAATGTAATGTGACCAAAATATTTGACGGCGCTGATTGGCTGAAATTATGTTTCGGCGGCACAGTTTACTATTGAGACTTTTGCAACGTGCTGGTTGCTGCTGTTTGGCTCGGGGGCTCCGCCCGGTAATGATAAACTAATGCCATGGGCAAGGCCAGGCAGGAAACATGTGACTTATCAGTAACTTTAGACATCGTAACACAATTTTAAACGAGATTTTATTGTAGATTATACATTTTACTGATACCAATTGTATGATATTTACCTTGTTCATTACAAATAAAAATATAAAATATATTTAAAAAAATATATATATTTTAATATTTTTTTAAATATTTTTTTGTATGCGGGAAGAGGTGGGGCGGCGCCCCTAGCGCCCCTATGGGCCGGCCGCCACTGTTGGGCTATATAAATAAACATTGATTGATTGATACCAAGGTATTTGTAACAGGCAACCACTTCAAGTTTTATTCCTTGCGTAGTTACAATATCTAAAACAGGCTCTGGTGTCTTTTTAGCTTTAGAAAAGAGCATTACCTTGGTTTGATCAACATTTAAAATAAGCTTAAGCTCAGCGAGCTGAGTCTGAATAATGTTAAAAACAGCCTCCTTAATGGAGGGATCTGCACAGTACATCACGGTATCATCCGCATAGAAATGTAAAGTAGCTTCATTCACGTCTGTAATTAAATAGACTGTCTGCACTTTTGAGGATTTGGCCATAAATTAACGTCTAGTTTAGGTCTCGCCGGTCATATCTTTACAGATTGAAAACCGGTAGTGATAAAAGTTGGACTTGTATAAATATTTGTTTACTGCTTTTTTCCCTCTAATAGACAAGGGATATTTTCTCAAAGGAAACTCCCTAAATCAATTTAATTACGTATTCAAATACAAAACAAATATTGTTCCTCCTATATTAAATGTTTGAGTAGTTCACTTGACTTGTGCCAACAACTTTTGAAAAGTTTAGAGTTACTGTTTACTATATTTGGGACATTTGTCAGGGGTCTTTTGCTAAATATTTAATGCAAATGTTGTTGTTGTTGTTGATGTTGTTGTTCAGCTTCTGCAAACAGTGGTCACAATGAGGAATCCCTTCTGACTAGTCTCCTGATAACTCATTTAGAGACATTACAAATTCAAACCCTTCCTCATTAATGTTTTCAGTAAATATTGACATGACTAATAAGTCCTCCTGGAGTTTATTTGGAAACTTAATTGAGAGGGGAGGAAATTAACCTCTGTGGAGAGAGTGCATGGCAAAGTTTACCAGGTTGAGACAAGTCTAAAGTAAATGGAAAAATACGTAACTCTAAATTGGTTCAAAACTGTTCTTAATATTTCAAGCTGCAAGCTGCAGTTATATAAAGTATTTTTAAAAAGCTGTAAACTGGGAAACTTAATTGCAAATAATGCTTGCTTGCATTAAAAAACCTTCTTCATGGCCTTTCCTTACAGCAATGAGGGTGAGAAGTGGAACCCCTAAAGTTAAGGCCATATGAAAAACGTGCGTGGGCCATTAGTTTGAGATGTGGTATAATGTAAGCATTGTACTGATGCATAAACAAATATTCTGTATAGAGTCACTCTTAGATCACATTAGTGTCTTCTGAGGATGTGTCATTTGAGTTCAGAAGAAAGCTGGAGAGACACTGGCTTAGTACGGTATAGTTAGGTCTTGGTAGGCCAGGCTCACTTTAAGCTGCGTTTCCAATACAGTTTAGGAACTGGGGCAGTAACTATGGTAACGCAGTGTAGGCGGAGCCGTGACGTCATCTTCAATGCGAAACCCAAAACCAACATCAGCCGTTAGCTGTTAGCCCTCAGAGCTCACAGCTCCTCATATCTGTTCAGAAACTAGACAGAAGTGAAACAAGTACAAACCACAGACTGTCTGTGTCATGGCGAATACAGTCGCTGCTTTATTTAATGTCTGTATAGGCCGTTGTTGTGATTGTGGACGGTCGGAGCATATATAACGTTAGCTTAGCCGATCTCCATTTAGACAACACGCATTTTAAAAGGTGTTTCTCTGCCGTCTGTCTGCAGACTCAAAGCATTAATTCATGGTTTTTACTAACCGGTATCAGTATGTTGTTACTTCGGCATCATTTTGAAACATGGATTACAATTAAATCACGGTCAAATATGTTCATGTTGTTGTAGTTGTAGCCCCCTTGCCAGCGATTCTCTCTCTAGTTTAGCATACTCAGCCCGACTCAGCCCGGTTGTTGGCCCGGAAAGAACCTGGATTTTGGAGAGCCAGAAAACTGTGAAAAAGTACCCGCTAGCCGAAACTACGCCGATTGGAAACGCAACCAAAAGACGGGCCGGGTTTGGCACGGCACGCTTAAACCGCGCTCCGCGCTATAGTGGAAATGCGCCATAAGTAAAGTATTCTTGCTCCTGTCCTAATGGTGCCAGCACAGGTCTTGATCTGAAAATGGCCGTGGAGTCTTATTGCAGTATAATCGGGTTTATCTCAAGTAAAAATGTAAAACATGTGTAAAACAGTAAAAGTGCACACACACTGCTGCTGCCTGCTAACAGGCAGGAACTCAAAAGGGACAGGCTGGTGACACGGGGTGACCAGGGTGTGGTGTGTTTAAGGACGACAACATGAATACACACACGGACACAATCAATAGGTGAGTCATTCCAGAATTGGAGGACTTTTCATGTCCCAAGCTAAAACATGCACTTGTTGTGTTACATATACTTGTCTTGAGACAAGATGCATATAAAGTTGTAGAAAAGTGGTTTCAAAATATTATTTAAATGATCAAATAACTCTTTAACATCCTCTAAAATGGCCCTTTTCTCTTGTCCCAGCTTCTTGGTGACCAACTTGCGTCAAATATAACATTTAAAATAGGGATTTTATCTACTTTTGTTGGTATTATTCTATTGATATATGTCTCTTGTAATGGTAAAATCTATTTGTTAAATCACAAACACATTTTAAATAACAGTCATTGTACACTGAAGGTGTGTCCCTCAACATGCGCGCAACCCTGTTACCCAAACCTTTTTAGCTTGGCAGAGGAAGTGAACACACTGTTTGTCATATGACACAGTAGGGTTAACCCTAACCATATATATAAAATATTATCAAACAACATTTCTGTTGTCCTGAGTATTTATTTGTCACATTTATGTCATGATCTACAATCAAAAGTAATGTAGCCATTCAACCCTGTTACTATATCATTTTCTATTAAAATAATACAATCAAACCAGTTTTATCCCAAAACTACATGAGTATTTAATGTAAATGTGACTTTCTTTACTTACTAGTAAATAATTTATTGAAGAATAATTTTGAAAATACTTTTTTCTGCTTAATGAGTACAATGAGCACAACGCATGGCACACAACAAATAAAACATCTAATAAAAAGCGTACATTTGATGCCTTCGCTGGGCAAATCACTTTTTGTGATGGTTTATTATCTGTTTTTCCTAAATGCATAACAACAAATAACATAACAACACATTTTTTCTACCCTCTAGTAACCAAGGATTTGGTTACTAGTGGATAGAAAAAATCCACTAGTAACTGTAGAGGAAACTTCTGTGTAGCTATGCAGTGGGAGTCACCGACTCAGGAAGGAGACACGGTAGGAGCAGTAGCTTTGATGTCAAACACATGATGGTTTATTTGGAGTTAACGGCCGGAGGATTCACATCACAAGTCCAAGAGTCAGAGGTTCTGACTTCACGGTAGAGTTGCCACGTCAATTCTGAAGAACTCTACCCCAGACCCATGTATTTAGCTAGTTCAGAGAGCATCATCAACATGCTGCATAACAAGATAGAATGATAACACCTCTATCAGCTGACGCCAACAGGCAGGAACAGGGAGACAAAACACTGAGAGCACAGCAGCCAAGGTTACAGGTGCCTGTGCTCAGTCAGGACAGTTTGAACTGATACACTGCGTCAAAGTTATGGGCCTTGGAAAATATTCCACAACAGTAACCAAATCCACAGTACTCACTGTACATGAGTGTGATGATACACACTCATGTACAGTAGGAGGCGGTATGCACCTAAAAGCTGTTCGCGATCCGCCATTAAAAGAGAAGAAGAGAGAAGAGGAAGAAGTAGGGCCCATTCCCAAACCGCCCCCTACACCCTACCCCTCCGTTTGTGCGTTCACGCGGAGGGTCCGCCATATTGAGGGCTGTTCCAAAGCACCGAGTGTGGAGCGGTGTGGAGGGGGTGGAGGGGAGTGGAGCGGTGTGGAGCGGTGTGGAGGGGGAGGAGGTGGTGGAGCGGTGGTGGGGGGGGAGTGGAGGGGGTGGAGGGGAGTGGAGGGGAGTGGAGGGGAGTGGAGCGGTGTGGAGGGGGAGTGGAGCGGGTGGAGGGGGAGTGGAGGGGGAGTGGGAGGCGGTGTGGAGGGGGAGGGTGGAGGGGGAGTGGAGCGGGAGTGGAGGGGGAGTGGAGCGGTGTGGAGGGGGAGTGGGGGGGAGTGGAGGGGAGTGGAGGGGAGTGGGAGGGGGAGTGGAGGGGGTGGAGGGGGAGTGGAGGGGGAGTGGAGCGGGTGTGGAGGGGGAGTGGAGGGGGAGGTGGAGGGGAGTGGAAGCGGGAAGTGGAGCGGGGAGTGGAGGGGGAGTGGAGGGGGAGTGGGGAGCCTGTGGGAGGGA